>NC_056731.1:1578187261-1578319761 GCF_019279795.1 Protopterus annectens | reverse complement strand
TACATCTCCTATGGGGGAATGCACATGTACCTGCATATATAGAAGGGTCTACAGGCATGTCACAGCACAGGGCAAGATACACCTGTGGGAAAGTGCATAACCACAACTAATGTGAACACAGCCACAGCCACTTATGGTAAGCTAGCATAATATTACAGTATATGGACTATCTGTTCAACACCATCCTCATACGTACCACTCACAGACTAACCCTACATATACTGGGCTGCTACTTAGTTTGTTCTGATGCCTGTCTGTGGTATGGGACATGTGTGTGTATGGCCCTACAAACATGTAAGCCAATACTGTAACATACAGTGGAGCAGCATGTAACATCAGATAGGATGGGACCTAATACAATGATATCTACCACAGTCTGTACACAGGCCAAAGTACATATTAACAATGCACACAGTGTCGACATTCACCATAAGTACACAGACCGCAGTACTGTACAAACAACCACAGAATATCCAGGTTATGTCATCAAATATTACCCCTACTATACATAACATGTGTAGCAGTCTGATATCTCACTGGCTTGTTATCAGATATGATGACAATAATTATGGTGTACAGCACATATGCACCTCTTAATGCATGACATATATACAAAGGTTGACAGAGTTGTGGCTGGAAGCACATACACAGGGCCAATATTGACATGTTGCTGTGATAACCTCACACATGTTCTGTTGTAACAGGGTTTGTTGTAACATATGTCCTATGAGGGATACGAAGTCAGGAACTGTCACGGCTTTCACCATCTACAGACTGCAATCCTCACACTACCTTCTGCAGTTCACAGATAGATGCTCTGTGGGTAACACATGAAACTAAAGGCACAACACACTGCCCAGTCTGCAGACCCTACAGATGGGGATTCATAGGTTCATAGGTTGGTACTAGGCTATTGGCCCTAGGGACTATACAAGCCTAGCCATAACAATTCCCTGGCTATTTCCTCCCACACTATTTACTTCCGTGGACCCATGTCTAGCAGGACGACTGACATGATCCCCGGGGTGACTTTCCTTTCTCCCATCCAATCATCAAGGTTCCTTTTGAAGAGGGCCAAAGAGGTGCTCTGCTTGATACGTATGGGCAGTCTATTCCAGAGTCTGGGGATTCTCTGGGTCAGGAACCTATCCCTCCAGCATGGTATTACTTTAAGTGTAGCATGTCCAACAGCTCTGGGTTTGACATGGCCTTGTATGTTAAGCAGAGATCACCTCGGAGTAGACGATATACGACCGAGTATAGCTGGAGTTTTTTAAGGCAGTCAGCATAGGGCATCTGCTTTAGGCCTGTGCTTCTTTTAGTGAGGTATTTCTGCGACCTTTCCAGTTGTTGCAGATGTCTTGAGAGGTACATACCAAATGGAGCGTTGCATTCTATAATGGGTCTAATGAGGGATGAGTTCAGTAGGACAATGACCTCCTTTTTTCTGGTTGAAAAGCCCTTAGTGATGAGGTGTGCCACATAGAAGGATTTCCTGACTGTTGTGACAATGTGGTTATTGATAGTGAGACCACTGTCCACCTGTGTCCCTAAGTCTCTTATCACACTTTCAGTGTTTAGTGTATTGCCACCTATGTGGTAATTCACGGGTACATGTTTTTTCCCAAAGGTGATAACTATACATTTCTTGGCATTGAGCTTGAGCCCATGACTCTGGCACCAAGCATCTGTTTCTGCAAAGCCCTTTTGTAGAGTATCCGCATCATTTGGGGATTCAATAATGGCTCCCAGTTTGCAGTCATCTACGAACTTTGTTAGCCAGAGTCCTTTAGTGTTGGCCTGTACTTCAGAGAAGTAGATGCCAAACAAGAGAGGTCCCAGGACTGAACCCTGAGGTACTCCACTTGTCACTTGTCTGGAGCTGGATTTGGAGTCAGCTACTTTTACAGTGGGGGCTCTGTCAGTAAGCCAGCTGGCAACCCATCGAGGGACGTAGGGATTAATGCCCAGCTTAGTAAGTTTATCTATGATTCCAGAGTGGGGATGGTGTCAAAGACCTTGGCAAGATCCAGATAGGCTGTGTGGACTGCCTTACCCTCGTCCACGGCTCTGGAGACTGATCTGAACAAGTCAATCAGGTTCAGGAGACAAGATTGGCCCTTCATGAACCCAAACTGTGTGGGATCCAGTGTTTTAAGGTTGCCAATGTCTTTGTTTATAAGTTCCATGATAGTATGTTCCATGGCCTTGCAGATCAAACTCATCAGACTGATGGGGCAGTAGTTCCTGTGATCCAAGTTGGATCCACCCTTGTGGAGTGGGATAACTGTAGCTGTGTGCCACTTAGTGGACACAAAGCCTGAGGTGAGGGTATGATTAAACATGACACTCAGGTGAGGTGCCAGTTCATTTTGTAGTTTATGTAGTACACAGCCAGGGATGTCATCTGGTCCCATGGATGCTGTATTCTTAGCTTTGGATAGTGTGTTTTATACCTGTGTGGCCGTTATTACTGGACTTTGGCAATCTTCCTGTATTGAGATGGGCCATTTAGGGGGTGAGAGGGGGTGAAGTTGGTATCTGCCAGGATATTGGCAATATCCTTGGGATCAGTGTATTTAATGCCATTCTGTTGTACCTCAGAGCAGATCTGAGCATTGCCATTTAGATTCTTGACATAGTTATAGAATGCTTTGTTGTTGTCTTTGGAATCTTTGGCAATTTTGTTTTCATAACTAGCTTTGGAGGATTTTATGAGGAATCTCAGCTTCTTCCTGAGGCTGGTTAGGGAGTTTTCTGCATCCCGGGATTTACTTCTTTTCTGCAACAGTTTCTTCCTTTTGTTGTAAAGCTTGTTTATGGCAGGGGACCACCAGATAGGCTTCCTTTTTTTGGAGGAGAGCATCTTGGATCTATTTGGGATGGTTGATTCATGCATGAGTGGATGTGCTGATACAGTGCCTTAGTGTAGGACTCAGCAGTTGAACTTTCAGTTCCCGTCTGCATGGGTGTCATGAAGTTTGCAACATCTGACTTGAGTAACATGAAGTTGGCTTTGGAGAAGTTTTTTATGGAGGTTTCCTTACTGGGGGTGGGGATGGGGAGTGGGGTGGGATGTGGATGTTAAGGGTGATTAGCTTATGGTCTGACCTGACCAACAAGGGGTGACCATAGGTGTGGAGCATCGATTTCCCATGTTGGTAATGACCAGGTCTAGGATATTGGATTCCTCATAAACATAGAACTGACATGGCAGGTATTAAAACTTGTAGGACAGCCATATCCACACACACACACACACACACACACACACACACACACACACACACACACACACACACACACACACACACACACACTGTTAAACCAGCATTACTCCAAATGCAGTATAGCAGCACTTACAATCTGTAGTCAGATCAGGCACATCCCCCTCCTGTGTGTTGCCCTGTTTCCACAGTGTATGTTGTTAGAGGTAAATCCCCAATCCATCTGAGATGCTGTTTGTCAAACAACAGATCTAGTTCCTGCTTACAGTGCATGAGAAGGGCCAACACCAACATGATGCTCCTAGATATTGGAGTGTGTTTCCATGCAATTGGCTATGTGAATATTACCACAGCTGTTCCACATGCAATCAGCTGGGGAGGGCTGCAATTCATGCCGAGGCCATCAGCTGATCATGAGCATCACTTAAAATATACATGCTGCTGCCTAAGCAAAGCAGGTGTACGTCTCCACATCCACCAGACAGGGAGTGAGAGAGGAAGACAGAGGCAAAGACAAGTCAGGGAGGGGTGGGAGAGTAAAACTTAAGCATGTTTGTGTCACACACCTACCAGCACAGGGTATCAAACCACTGATGACTATGTAGTGCTATCACATTTCTATGCCGTTATTAGATGTGCCACATAGGTTATATGTTGTGAAGCCCTCAAAATGTATATGTGATGGTGAGTAACATCTGCAACAGGGATATGGTAGCTATACAGTAGGTGTAGTACACATGCCTTTCTGCACGAACAGGTGCCAGCATCAACAAAGTCACATCCTCACAGGGACGCACACACAATGACACACTTGGCAGGGCCAGGAATACAACCCATGACAAGTGAGATTGCCACAACACATTACTGTGCAGGTATCGCATGCACCACAGGGGTCATACAGAGGTTATATGGCCAAAGGGTATGGGGAGGTGTCTGACATTAGACAGCATGCTGCAGTATGCTAATGGGGGTTGTAATGAGTGTGAATGTGAACATACGCATCATACAACTCACACACACACACACATACACACACACACACACAAATACACACACACACCCACACACACACACACACACACACACACACACACACACACACACACACACACACACACACACACACACACACACACACACACACACACACACACACACACACACACACACACATGGTGCCAGTACTGACATGCATGGGGGCATTGATTCACGGGTGTGTAGTGGTGAACTGTGCCAGATGGCTATCCAAGGCTAGGTGATGGGTACACCTTGACATCAGGCCACATGACAATGGTCTGTATTGAGGCTCAGGGGTGTAGATTCTGGATTTGCCACACAGGTGGGTATTGTATTCACCATCCAGTCACCTGGGTGACTAATGCGTGTGGGCAGTTCTGTGCATTGCTTGCCATGTATGTGTTCCTTAGTCCATAACATGGATGGTGTCTGTGATGTGCACACCTCCCACATGCATGTACAGTGACATGTGGAACTGTACCTGGGGTGTCTGGCCCTTGTTGTGTATAGAAATTATCATCACATGTGCCAGTCCTGGCCTCATATGGCAGGAACTGGTAATGGACAGCAGGTTTATCCTGCACTTACATTGATAGTATGCTAACAGCATATCCTGGTGTCAGTGGCATCTGTACATACAGGGCATGATTTCAGGCATGGTATGTCCTTTGTGGGTCACATTTGATGGCACCACAGGTGTTGCTGGTGTCCAGTGGGGAACATGGGGAAGGTGCACTGTCTGCATGTACATGCCTATAGGAGAGATGGACAGAGTGACATGCCCTTTTAGGCCACTACAATCACTCCATAGTTACTATCAATGGGCAATATGCAGTTTGCTACCAACATAGTGGGTGTTGCCTAGGCAAGTGTGTGTGGGTGTGTGTATGAGGCATGGGTTGAGAGTGTTGTCTGGCTAATACTAGGGTTGCTAACTTTGTTTGCCTGGCCTTGATGTTACATGTATGGATCTGCACCCCAGCTTTTCAGCTATTTCACATCTGTTATCCCTGTATGGTGGACATTGTGATATATTCTAGGGCCACCATATAAGAAATTTGCAAAACCTGCTCCACATTGGGCCCAGCTGTTACACACTCACAACCACCTTCACACAGGATATGAGTTTCAGACACAGACACACACACACACACACACACACACACACACACACACACACACACACACAAACACACATCATGTCTGGGATTAGAACTCCTACCTAACTATTTTATTACACTACAGCAGTACACAGTTATAGTACGCGCCATGGAGATTACTGGAGTACTCCTTCCCCAAAGGTGTAGTTCACATTGGATGACATCTGCAGGATTGCCAAAGTAGGGCATTCAAATTGTAGTGAGCGTGACTAAGTTAAAATGCACTGCTCCCTACACAGACATTGAAGCACACACAAAATATCCACAGCCAGCATGTATGGGTATAGAACCCCTAACAGAGGTCTATATTACACTACAGCATGAAGCTATTATAGGATGCTCCATAAGAATTACTGGAGAACTCCTTCCCCAAAGGTGTATTTCACAGTGAATGACAATAGCAGGATTGCCAAAGTAGGGCATTTGAAATGTACTGAGTGTGAATAGCCAAAAATGCATTGCTCCCTACACAGACATTGAAACACACACATAGCATCCAGAACTAAGATGGGTGGGAATAGAACCCTACCAAAGTTCTATATCACACTATAGCAGTACACAGTTATGGCACACCCTATGGAGATTACTGGGTTACATCCTTCCCAGAGGTGTATTTCTAGGTGGATGACATCAGCAGCCTTACCAAAGTATAGCATTCAAATTGTATGTAGTGTGACTACCTAAAAAAACATTGCTCTCTACACAGACACACACACTTGCCATGTCTGGGATTAGAACTCCTACCTAATTAATTTACCATACTACAGCAATACACAGTTATGGCACGAGCTATGGAGATTACTGGGCTACAGCCTTCCCAAAGGTGTATTTTTGGGTGGATGACATTAGCAGCCTTGCCAAAGTAGAGCATACGAATTCTATGGAGTGTGACTATCCTAAAAATCATTGCTCTCTACACAGACAGAGTCAGACAGACACACACACAAACACACACAGACACGCACACACTTGCCATGTCTGGGATTAGAACTCCTACCTAACTAATTTATCATACTACAGCAGTACATAGTTATGGCACATGCTACAGAGATTACTGGGCTACAACCTTCCTAGAGGTGTATTTCTGGGTGGATGACATCAGCAGCCTTGCCAAAGTAGAGCATACAAATTGTATGGAGTCTAACAACCCTAAAAAGCATTGCTCTTTACATAGACAGAGGCAGACAGACACACACACACACACACACACACACACACACACACACACACACACACACACACACACACTTGCCAAGTCTGGAATTAGAACTCCTGCTTAACTAATGTATCACGCTACAGCCGTACACAGTTATAGCATGTGCTATGGAGATTACTGGGCTACAACCTTCCCAGAGGTGTATTTCTAGGCAAATTACATCAGCAGCCTTGCCAAAGTAGAGCAAATAAATTGTATGAAGTGTGACTACCCTGAAAAGCATTGCTCTCTACACAGACAGAGTCAGACAGACACACACACAAACACACACACTTGCCAAGTCTAGGATTAGAACTCCTACCTAATGTATCACACTACAACAGTATGCAGTTATGGCACATACTATGGAGATTACTGGGCTACAACCTTCCCAGAGATGTATTTCTAGGAGGATGACATCAGCAGCGTTACCAAACTAGAGCACTTCAATTGTAGGGAGTGTGACTACCCTAAAAAGCATTGCTCTCTACACAGACAGACACACACAAACACACACACACACACAGTTTCCATGTCTGGGATCTGAACTCCTGCCTACCTAGGTTATCACATTACAGCATTACACAGTTATGGGACGAGCCATGGAGATTACTGGGCTATAACTCCCCCAAAGGTATATTTCACAGTGGATGACCTCAGCAGTTTTGTCATAGTAGGACTAGGGGTGGGCAGTGTGTGTGCATGGGCCATAACCCATTCATCTAGAGGTTGATATGTCACATACGGGCACACACAGGGTCATATTTCACAGGTATGTGTATGCAGCTGCTAGATGACTATTTCCTTGTACAGTCATGTTGCGCAGCTGGCACATGCACCACATAGTCTGTAATGCTGACAGATACTGGTGGCTAGTAACTGCAGTGAGTGACATCTGATCCTCATGTGGTTGGGGTCCTTTGGCTGTGTGCTGGGTGGGACAGGCCTGGATGGCTCCTTGTCACAGTCACCCACTTCCACACATCTATGTACATCTACCTTTGGCTTATTATAGTGTGTTGTCCTTACATATATGTCTGTATTCCTATCCACTGTGTGTGCAAGGCATGAGTGGTGCATACTGATGAGTGCACTAACAACTGCAACTGCCAGATATGTCTAGTCCACTGGTGTTTGCAGACATGGCCTTCATGTGTTTAGGTGTGTGAACATGCCCAGTATGACCTTTCAGTATGTTGTTGACTGCCATTGTGAACATGCCCAGTATGACCTTTCAGTATGTTGTTGACTGCCCTTGCCTTAATTTCTCTAAGTGTGTGAGCATGCACAATATGCACATTTGTATTTAATGTGTGGATTGAGTCCAGGTAGTTTGTACTGCAGTGCTGACCTTTGTGTTGTACACCGACAGGTAGTATGCTGTTTCTGCAGGGTATCCATCGAGCATTTGGCATTGACTGTTACTACATTTCTGCATAGGATGGGGGGCTCACCTTACTATTTCTACATTACTACACAAGATTAGGAGGGCACATCTGACTGTTACTGCATTTCTACTTAGGATGGGGGGGCACACCTGACTATTTCTACATTTCTACACAGGATTGGGGGCACACCTGACTTATTACAGTACTACTTAGGATGGGGGGGCACACCTGTCTATTTCTACATTTCTACACAGGATTGGGGGGGCACACCTGACACTTGTACAGATTTGCTATGACTGTACTGTTATGTCAGGTACTCCATTTCATTCTGTATTCTTACCTATCATGCTGACTAGAGACATGCCAATGTACTACAGATCGTAGCTTTGGTTGCCCTACATATTAGTGTCTGACTTCCTACCCTTCAGAACTAACATCCCACTGCCTGACCTGCTGTAGTCTCTCTGTGTAGGCCTGGGGGGGAGGTTAACCATAGCCATCATTCAGGAGCTATAGCACAGGCTTTGTTTGGGTTTGTCTACACCTGTCCTGTTGGCTGAGACTGTTGTTGGGTATGTGAACCAGCCTTCCTGGCATGTGTGAGTCATATGGATACACATGTGGCCCAGCACATTTCCTGCAGTTGGTTTTGCCACACTATGTAGTTCTGGCTACTATGGTGACTCCAGTATGTGTTACAGATGTCATGGTGCCACTATGGGTGTCTACTTTCTGCTGCCATAACATTCAGCCACCCAATTCCCTTGCATGCTCACATCCATACCATAGATACAGGTAACGACACATTCTACTCCCTTTGGCAATTGGTAGGTTGATTGACTTACCTTGAGGGTGTGCCAAAATTGCGGATGGTGCTGGAGGGATGCCTATGTTGGATGCACATAGAACACTCCCTATACATGGTTGAGCACAGGTAGTGTCATGTTTGGCATCCTTTTTACTGTATGTGCAAGTCAGAGAGAGGTGTCATTCCCTGGGTCCCTACTGTATCAGTGTATGTGCTATGCGTTGTCTCTTTGCCACAGCCTCAGCATACTGGGCACGCCTCCATCTGCCTACTGGGGCAGGCTCAGGTTGTTCCTCCTCCGAGTCACTCTGTACCTGTGCAGGCCTTGGCATTGGTGGGGGGGCTGTGTGGCCCTGCCCCATGCTGTTCCTGCTGCAGCTGTTTCCACAGGATCATATTGTGTAGCATGGCACATACCATAACAATATGGGTACATGTAGCTGGTGAGTACTGCAAGGCTCCACCGGATGTGTCCAGACACCGGAACCGTGACCTGAGCATCCCAAACATATGCTCTGTTATATGTCTAGTCTGTGCATTTGCCTCATTATGGCATTCTTGTTCAGGTGTGTGTGTATTTCTGATGGGTGTCAGCCATGGATCCAGTGTGTAACCAGCATCCCCTACTAGGTAACCGTAGGGGATGTCCCCATTGGCAAATCTCTGGTACAGCTGCGTAAGATGCCATATGTGGGAATCGTGATAGCTTCCAGGACAGCCAGCACACACATTCATTATAATGCCCTGGGCATCACAGACAACCTGGCAGTTGATTGAGGGGATGCCCCTGTGGTTGATGTAGGCCCTACCCTGATCACTGGGTGGTGCTTTGATGTGTATGTGCATGCAGTCTATAGCACCCACTAGCTCAAGGTATTCTGCTATTTGGTGGAAGAGATGCATATTGCTGGCCAACACCTCATGGGTGTTGAGGAAATATACGTGCTCACTGGCATGTGCTGACATGGCATCCAGGAACTGGTGGAATACTCTGGATGCTGATGCCTGTGAGATCCCCATGATATCCCCAGTTGAGCCTTGGGAGGTACCTGTGGCTAGTATTCCTAGGCCTACACATACCTTGGTATCCACTGGGATGGGTTCCCCTTGGTCAGTTTGGTGTGTCAGGTGTGGCCGGCACAGCTCAATAATTTGCTGTAGGAGGTCTCTGTCCACCCTATAGCACCCCACTATCTCCAGCTCATGTACCCCCTGGTAGGCTACCCTGGGTCTGTAAACTCTTCTCTGTCTCCTCACTGTGGGTTGATCAGCAGCATTCACATCCTCACCACCCTCAGCCTCTTGCACATGTTGTTCTATGTTGCCTGCTGCAGTGCTTCTCATTTTGTAGGTTTGTTTGCTAAAATTTCCCTGCTTGTATACACCGGTTGTGTAGAGTGTGGAAGAAACCAGAGGGGAAGGTGTTTGCATAGTTTATAGTAGTGTTCTAGGCTGTTCTGGTCTGCTGCCCTTGTAATTGGCTGATTCTGATACATTTCACCTGCCAGCTATGCTAGTTCTCCTTGATTACCTTCCTACTTCTGTTTTCCCTTCCCATTGCCTTCCTGTTTAAGCCCGGGGGCGCACCACACAAACTGAGTGCTCAAATGTGCACAGTGCTGCTATTAAAAACCTCAGCTTTGGCCGGCTAAGAACTTGCTGTATTCAACTGGACGTATAAGAGAATTTAAGTACCTTTATCTGCACTTTTTTTTTCAAAAAAATACAGTATTTAAATTGATTTTAGCTGTGTGTTGCAGGAATATTAACTGAACTGGAAGTTTTGACTCTGCTCTTCAGTTAGTCCTACCCACCCTCCCTGTTTTTGTTTTGGTGTTAATCTTAATGGCCTTGAAACTGCCTGCCCCTCTTGTAAATTTGTGTTTGGATACTCATTCTGGGCCCATCTCATTTGCTCACTCAACTGAGTGCAGTGAGATCATATTCTGATTTCAGGCACTCCTACTGTGTACAAAGAGAGCATCTGAGAAACAGAAAAAAAAATTAAGCTTGTTTCCTGCCTTTCCTGTTAAGTGGTATAGACTATTTGTAGGCTTCTGAGCCCCCAAGCCCTTCTGTGTTGGAGGGAAGCCTTCTAGCTTAGTTTTTTTTTTCTTATAACTAGCCAGATTTCTAGTTTCAGCACTCAAATCTGTTTCTCTGATCTCAGCACTTGTTCAGAAAAAAAAAATTAATCTGCTTTTACTGTACTTGTGTTTCTACCTACTTTATTTTACTTTTGCATCATCTTAAAAGTACTCAGTTGTATTTATTACTGCTTGGTGTAACTCATTCTAAGCCTTTTGGTTTAAACACTTGGGCTTCAGACCAGTTGTTTTGCACTGAGAGGGTTTGTGGTCTGCACTGAGCTGGGAATTTCTGGTTAAAGGCTTATAGTGCATGCATATCTGAACTGCTTCTTACTGAAGTTGGTGCGTCTTGTTTGCTGTGGCATAGACTGGATTCAGGCCTGCTGGATCTAGCTTTGTTTGTGTAACTTGAGCACTAATCCAGGCATTCTCTAAAGTATTCAATTGTATTTATTACTGCTTGGTAGTAACTTGATTAAAGTGTAGCTATCATTCTAAGTCTTTTGGATTAAGCACTTGGACTTCAGAGCAGTTGTTTTACATTAGGAAGGTTTGTGGCATGCACTGTGGTGGCAGGACAGGTAGCTTTCATCCTTCTAAGTTGGGAACTGCTGACTGAGAGCCCAGTGTCTGTTATTCTTAAAGTGTATTAGTTCTGGTTTAAGCACTTGGGCTTCAGGCCAGTTATTTTACATTAAGAAGGTTCGTGGTCTGCACTCTTGTGGAAGAAGAGGCTGGACTCTGCCCTTCTGAGCTGGGAATTTCTGGTTAAAGGTTTATAGTGCCTGAATATTTGAACTGTATCTTACTGAAATTGGTACACCTTGTTTGCTGTAGCATAGACTAGATCCAGGCCTGCTGAATCTAGCTTTGGTTATATGCTTGTTGTTTGTTTACTTGTTATTTCCCTGGAACGCTAATTCCACCTAATACGCGGCTTCTCAGCGCTTCTGTGGATCACTAGTGATATCTGCATTGCTTACTGTACTTATTTCCTTGTTTCACTTGAAAGAAAGTTACTGTTTGTTGTTTTTGCATTTAAGTTACCTGTAACACATTGCACTTAAGTTACCTGGCACTTGCTCGCTAAAGCAATTATATAAGTCAGCGCTAAAAATTAAAAGCACTACACCATCACTCCCCACTGGCCCTTGTTTTCAATTATTAAGGAATTCCCAATATTATTCTAGCATGTCCAAAGGTCAGTTGTCAATCTCCTCTCCGGTCCAGCTGGTGAATCTGGGAATCTTGAGGCAATGTTACAACTGCCTCATGTACACAGACAACCCTCTCCTCCTCCCAACAAATTCCAACACACGTGAGAGATGCAACCATATAGCCAAACTGGAGGCTAAGCTCTCTCAACTCAGTACTGGCATAACCAGTCAGGAGGAGAAGGAAACCACACTCACTACAATTCCAGTCTCACATAGACCTACCACGACAGCAAACCAAACACATAATCACACAAAACATACTGAGGCTCTAAATAAAGATCTGCCTAAGCAGCAGAGATCTCCAAAGCAGACACCCAAGCAACCGCTACCCCAAAACAAAACACGTGCAACACATATCTCACAAAGCCAGTGTGCCGAACAGTCACAGCCCTTAAGACTAAACAACACACCTGATACACTTGTAATAGGTGACTCTATCATCAGGCACACTGACGTCCCGGTCACCAGGCTGAACAAGGAGAGGGTCACGGTGAGCAGCCTGTCGGGCGCTAGGATCCACCACATAACACAAGCACTCAGGTCACTCCAAGGCAAGTACAAATATGACTCAGTCATTGTCCATGCTGGTGTGAATGACCTGAGACGTACCTCCCTGGACTACATGAAAAGAGACATAAAGGAGCTCTCTGAGCATGTAGCCCAGGCCGGTATGACCCTGACCTTGAGTAGCATCTTACCCTCACCAAGAATGATGCCACAATATGAAGACAAGATGATCAATTTCAACCATTGGCTTAAGTACTGGTGTCATTCAAAGGGGATCCAATGCCTGTCAGCTTGGGATGATATGCTCGACAAGCCACGATGCTTCGCTAGGGACGGCTTGCACCTGTCACCCCTGGGCTTTCGGATATTGGCAAAGGGTCTTGCTACCCCCATAGTGCCTTTTTTAGGCAAGGCTCAAAAGACAAACCCACCTCCATAGGTATCCCAAGGGATAAAAACTAAGAGTAATGCTACTCCACGCCAGAAGTCTAAACCTCAAGATGCACACTCAAACTCTCCTTAGCATGGAGAACATCGATATCTGTGCAGTAACAGAAACCTGATTCAGGGCTCCCGAGAGCACCCCAGCACTACCAGGTTATACCTCATACCATGCTTTTCGCCCAAAACTTGGACCGAACCACAAAAGGAGGGGGAGTATTGATATTCATCAAAGATACCCACACCTCCAGGTTGGTGGCAAAGCACGAAGCATCAGAGACTATCCATGTGCAACTAACAGTGAGTAAAACTGCCTTCCAGTTTATAGCCTGCTACAGACCACCCTCCCAAACCCAGGAACCCCACTCAGCCTTTCTGAGAACACTGGAAAATATGAAGGTCTCTCCAAACACCATTATATTGGGTGACTTCAACTACCCAAACATAGACTGGGAGCATTACTCTAGCTCCAACACCCTAGCCCAAAGGTTCCTAGAATTTATAAACTCAAGTGCTATGGAACAACTTGTTACCACTCCCACAAGAGGGGAAAACATACTGGACCTGATCATCACCAACATGGGGACTCTATGCTCCAGACCAGAAGTGTATCCCTCACTGGTAAGATCAGACCATAAACTAATCTCACTGGATATTCACATCCCAACCCCACCCCCTGCCCAGAAAACCACAGTGAAAAACTTCTCTAAAGCAAATTTCACACTCATCAAAACCGAGGTGGAATCCTTCAAAGCCCCTGGGCCTGTGGAAAATATGGTCCAGACCGCAGAATCCTACACCCTAGCCCAAAGATTCCTAGAATTTATAAACTCAAATGCTATGGAACAACTTGTTACCACTCCCACAAGAGGGGAAAACATACTGGACCTGATCATCACCAACATGGGGACTCTATGCTCCAGACCAGAAGTGTATCCCTCACTGGTAAGATCAGACCATAAACTAATCTCACTGGATATTCACATCCCAACCCCACCCCCTGCCCAGAAAACCACAGTGAAAAACTTCTCTAAAGCAAATTTCACACTCCTCAAAACCGAGGTGGAATCCTTCAAAGCCCCTGGGCCTGTGGAAAATATGGTCCAGACCGCAGAATCCTTTATAAACATTCTATGAACACCTTCAGGAATGCATGGATCATGCGATCCCAAATAAAACCAAGACCCAATCCTCCAAAGGCAGATGTCCTGTCTGGTGGACCCCAGCCATAAACAAACTATACAATAGAAGGAGGAAGCTACTAAATGATAGAGCAAAATCCCAAAAAGGGAAGGCATCACTGAACAGTATTAGCAAAAACTATGGGCACTCATAAAATTGTCTAAGGCCAGCTTGAGAGAAAAATTGCACAGGACACGAAGGATAATCACAAGGCTTTCTTTAGTTGTGTTAGGAACCTGGGTGGTAATTCCCAGATATGCTCAGAATTAGTCCAAAATGACAACAAATACACTGAACCCACAGACATTGCCAACATCCTAGCTGACAGGTTCAGCACAAACTTCCCTCCCCTAACCAAAGGGCAAATATCTATCCCAGCAGAGTGCTGCCCCTGACATCTCAGATGCTCAGGTAAGAGCCGCTCTCTCCAAAGCAAAATCACAGCATCAGTGGGACCAGACGGTGTCCCGGGCTGCGTCCTACATGAACTCCAAGAAGAGCTAAACCCAAACATAAAACTACTGTTCAATCTCAGCCTTACTACAGGATATGTGCCCAAAGAGTGGCGTACAGCAACAGTGGTCCCTCTCCATAAAGGTGGTGCCTCAACAGATCCTGGAAACTATCACCCCATAAGCCTGACTAGCTTGGTCTGCAAAGCTATGGAAAGGATCATCATGGACCTCATAAATAAAGATATTGGGGACCTACAGACACTGGATCCTACCCAGTTCGGCTTTGTTAAGGGCAGATCCTGCCTCTTAAACCTGGTTGATTTCTTTGAAACAGTCACCAAGGCCATTGACGAGGGGAAGGTGGTCCACACAGCCTACCTGGACCTCGCAAAAGCCTTCGATACAATACCCCACTCGGGCATTATAGATAAGCTCACCAGATTAAATATAAACCCCTATGTCACTAGATGGATTGCAAACTGGCTCAAGGACAGAACTCACATGGTTAGAATTGTTGGAGCCATGTCAGACTCCAAACCAGTTACAAGTGGTGTCCCACAAGGCTCAGTCCTGGGACCTCTCTTGTTCGGTATATATTTCTCGGAGGTACAGGCCAACACGGAAGGACTATGGCTGACCAAGTTCGCAGATGACTGCAAACTGGGCGCCATAATCGACTCTCCAGCTGACACAAGCATCCTCCAAAAGGGCCTCATAGAAACAGACAACTGGTGCCAGAGCCATGGCCTCAAGCTAAATGCCAAAAAGTGTATAGTCATCCCCTTTGGCAAAACAAAGTGCCCACAAATTACCACATAGGTGGTAATCCATTAAGTACAGAAGAAGTAATTAGGGACCTGGGGACCCAAGTTGATAGCAATCTCTCATTTGACAACCACGTAGCCAAAGTGGTTAGAAAAACATTTGATATAGCCCACCTAATCATGAAGGGATTCACATCTAGATCAGGGGAGGTTATCGTGCCTCTTTACTCATCCCTCATCAGGCCCATAATTGAGTACAATGCCCCTTTTGAGATGTACCTTACCAGACACCTGCAGCAACTGGAAAGACCCCAAAAGTACCTCACCAAGAGGGTCAAAGGGCTCAAACAGATGCCATATGCTGCCCGGTTAAAGAAACTCCAGCTCTACTCAGTGGCATACCGCCTGTTCAGAGGTGATCTGTGCCTGACGATAAAGCCATGTCCAACCCGAATTAATGGACATGCTGCACCTCAGAAAATCCAAATCCCATCGAGCTACGCTCGAGACTTGAACCTCAGCACTGAAATAAATAGGACATGCTGGAGGGACAGATTCATAACCCAGAGGCTCCCTTCACTCTGGAATAAAATCCCAGTCCAGGTTAGGCAGAGTCCCTCATTGACTCTCTTCAAGAGGAATCTTGATGAGTGGATGGGAGATCGTAGGGTTACCCCGGGTATCACTTCTGTGTCACTGTTAGACAGTGGCACAGTATACTAACCTCGAAAAAGGGCATAGCAAAATAAATTTAAAATGGGTAGCGAAAGCCAAACACATTCTGGCTAGGCTTATAAATGCCCTAGGGCAGATAGCCTAGTATGAACCTATGAACCTATGAACCTATTTCCTGGTTTAACTTTTTTTTCTTCCTTTAAAACTCAGTGTGTGGCACACACACCCACTTAGGCAATGTAAAGAGTGCTAGTCAGATTCAGGCACACCCCCTAGCTTACTGTGCTAAGCTAGGAGCAAATCTGAGCCACAGGGCTCCAATCCGCTTACAGTATGCCTGACACACACCCCCATGATGTCACCTAACTCCTAGGCTTGCACTAAGCTATTCCTCCTCTTACACTTTTGGGACCTGACTCACATGCTGGGGAAAACTGGGATTCACTATCATTCCCCTCATTTGCATAGGATTGTCTGCTAATGCATAGTTACATGTCTCACACTGAGCCTCCCCCCTTAGCAACCACTACTTACTGGCCATGTTGTCTTCTACCTGCCATTGACTTGCATGGCAAAATACTGCTTTTAGTTAGAATGCTTAATTTAGGTTCATTTTGTTATTTTCCCCTGCGATCCTGTTTGCGTGCCACTGCCCTACGCTTAAACCTCCGAGATCAGCTAAAAAAAATAAAAGTTGATTTTTGTATTTTTTTTTTTACTGTTTGCATTGCCAATGTCTTTTTACTTGGCCATTGGCATGCTTACTACATGATATGCAGCCTTTATTTGGAGCTGTCACAACTCCGTTTTGCATTTTGCAGAAATGTACACAGTTACAGAGTACATTTCTGCAGATAGCACTAGTCCTGCACGGCCGGTTGCAAGCTTCTTGGATTGTAAAATCACCTCATTTGCATAGATTTCTCCTGCAAATGGGGTGATTTGCATACAGGGGCTTAATCCATGCAGGATTTGTGGAGGACTGCTCAAGAATGCCCCTGCAAGCTGTTCCTGGATTGCACGGCAGACATATTGCCTGCTTGAACTCCTGCACCGATCTTGCATGCCGTGCAAGCTATAGAGAATCCGGGGCTTAAACAGTTACAATAGTGCATGTACATTTCTGCTCTATTCCAGTAGGACACATTGTTGTTACAGTTCAAACAACACTGCACTTTGCAAAAACCTTTTCAACACACACTTCTGTACCAGCAGTTTGATATACACATGACATATAGTTCTAATACATTGGTAACACAAGCATCTTACATAAATCATGTTGATGTTCACAAACGACATATAATTATTTACAAAATTCCAGATAACTTTACTGGCACTATCCCCCTTTGCCGCACTTCTTCCCTGCCTCGAAGACTCAAGCTAGTTTTTCAAGTGACCATTGAGAAATGTTGCTTGTGAGGGATGAGCCTATCTGGGACTACATTACTCATGTCTTGAGAGCCCATATGAATTGGCATTCCTAATCCACTACAGTGTTGCACTGTCAAATCATATGCCTGCAACCCTAGACTCCACCATAGTAATTTGGGATTTTGCTAGCTGGATCCCTGTAGCCATATATTCCCCTCAGTCTCCTTCTGACTTCTACTGCAAATACTTATCACCAGGGCATCCCTATCATGGTAAGGTTTCATCATGCTAACATGGTACAATTTGTGCCCCTGCCTTCTGTCTAGCAGTTCTACCATGTAGTTAATATCACTGACCTTCCTTACCACTTTGAAGGGTCCCTCCCAAGCTGCCTGCAGTTTGCTGTGTCTGACAGGAATGAGAAACATAACCTGCTGCCCCACAGTATATTCTCTAGCTCGAGCATTCCTGTCATACCAGCCCTTTTTCTGCTGTTGGACTTCTACCAGGTTCTCCTGGGCCAAGACCATGAGTTCCATGAGCCTTGTCCTGAGGTTTAGGACATATGCCACAACAGACTCCTTGTGGGATTCACACTCACTCTCCCACTCATCATGAATCAAATCTAGAGGTTCCTTCACCCTATGCCCATACAGCAACTCAAAGGGTGAAAAATCTGTGGATTCCTGGGGTACCTCTCTGTAAGAAAACAACAGATGAGGCAAATATTTGTCCCACTCCCTCTTAAACTGGTTTGCAAATTCCCGTAGCATGGTTTTTAGTGTAGAGTTTAACCTCTCCACCCGACCATTAGTCTGGGGGTGGTCTTTAGGTGCTTCATCCCACAGCTCTACCACAGACAACCCAGCAGGTCTGACATGAAATCGGCACCTCTGTCAGTCATTATTTCTTTTGGGAAACCTATCCTGCTGAAAATCTCTAACAAAGCATTTGCCACCTTTTCTGACTCAGTGGAGGACAGGGCCATTGCCTCAGGGTATCTGGTAGTGTAATCTACTACCACTAGGATATAATTCCTTCCTGTGGAACTTGGGATACTCAGAGGCCCCACAATATCCATAGCTACCCTCTGAAATAGCCTCTCAGTCACAGGCAAAGGCAGCAAAGGAGCTTTGACCTTGTCTCCTGGCTTGCCTACCTTTTGGCACTGCTCACAGGTCCTGCAGTACCCTGTTACATTACTGGAAATCCCAGAGCAATAAATATTCTGCATAATCTGTCTCTTTGTATGCTTTATGCCCATTTAACCTGCAAAGGAAATATTATGGGTTATGGCTGGAAGTGCCAGATGGCAGGCTCTGGGCACTGTCAACAGCTGTATTCACTCAACCTCTAGCCCACCCTCAGGGTCCACTCTATATATAGTAACCTTTTGTCCCAGCATACAGATTCCCATTTTCCTTGAGAATCAGGCGTCTATCTGTCTGCCTCCCTCAAGCCCTGTAATGTAAGGTTTGAGAGCTGAGCCTGTCTCAACTCTCTCTTTTTGTGACCCTTCCCAGCTCCCCTTTCACAAGAAGTCTGGTATCCTCTGATAGTGCTGCCTCACTGTCAGCCTGGGTACTACTAACCACCTCTGCCTTTTGCAGTCACTCTGTCCAAGGGAACATCAGTACTCACAAGCAGTTGCTGCTCACCTTCAGTCTCACTGCTAGAGGGTTGCTCCCTCCCTGATGTAGCCACCTCACCACTCCTGGCTTTAAGTGGGTAGTCTGCCTGGGTCCCCCCAAGGCTACCAGACCGACATGCTTGACCACAAGCCTGACTGCACATAACTGCATGCACATATGGTACTGCATTACCAAATCATTCCGTATCAGGACATCTGCAGGGATATCCTCAAATGCACCTACTTGCTTGATCCTTTCCCATCCTCCCAGTCAAGATGAACCCTAGCCAAAGGTATTTGGAATGCGGTCTCTCCTAAAGCTCTGACTGGAGTAGACTGCCCAAGCAAGTAGTGCTCCTCTTTAACCATTGTAGGCTTCACAATGGTTTGGTCAGAGGCTAAGTTTCTCTTAACAGTGGCCTATTTCCCATCTACTAAGATAGGATATAACCTCTTGTGGTAATTTGGTACCCTTGTTGTCTCCAGACAACATACTGCTGGCATTTTGTTATTCCCATTTACTGGCTCTTCCACCTCTTGTTTCCCACCTTGCCTCTGTGGACATCTATATGCTACATGGCCCCACTAGTTGCATTTAAAACATTTAATCCTTGATTCTGTCCATGTACTTGAACTAGTGGCTTCCCCTGTTACTGGTAGACTCTGTTGGGGTGGTTTAGGCTGCCAACCATGGGTTCCTTAGACCCATGTGCAGCACTGGGTATCCCTTCCATATGCAGTGATGCCTTGCTTGCTAGGTATAGGTCTCTCTTTATCCCCATCTCAACTGTGGTATTACATTCTCTATCTGCTAACCAGATTCTCATGTCCTCAGGCAAAGTGCTAAGGGCTTGCTCCCTCATCAAAAGGTCTGCCAGCCCTTCAAAAGTGGTGACCTGACACCCATTTACCCACCTATGAAAATAACTGCTTAACTCAGCAGTATAGTCATACACACACACACACACACACACACACACACACACACACACACACACACACACACACACACACACACACACACACCTGGGAAAGGCTGGCATGGGTTTGCTAGCTACAGTATTCCCCCTTTTGCCTAGACTATGAGGTAGTTATCACTGTCACCAGCCAGCTCCTTATCAGGTACTTTAAGGCCTTTAACAAAGGGTGTCCAATCTTACTGTGTAATGTTACTATTAATACAAATGGTAGTTTGACCAAGAGCAAGGCAATTAGGAGTGGTCTACACAGTGTCACCAAATAAATATGCAAGTACTCTGAGAACTTAAATATCCCTACACAGATCAGCTACAATGAAAGGTTTAAATATATTTAATAATAAATAATAAAAGAACAAAACAATATATATATATATATATATATATATATATATATATATATATATATTTTTTTTTTTTCACCATGATATCAGAGTTCAAAATCACAGGAAATATTTAAAACAGCATTTTGTCAGACTGTTTAAAATAAATAAAGAAAAATATCTAAACTAAGATTCAATAAATTCCTGACTGTATCTAAGAGAATTACTGTACCCTGGTTAACTTACTTAAGAGCAAGGCAGATGTGGTGAATGGATCTTCTAGTTGTTGTCAGGTCAAAGACAGAATAAAGAATGATGTGTCTCACTAAAAGACTTCTTATGTTTGTATCTCAAATATTATTGCTGAGATAGCTTGCGGAATGATATCGTCTCTTGTCATTTGACTCTATCCCAGGTGAAACCTCCCCACCGGTGTGAGCTAGCAGTATTTAGCATCTACCTGTGAAAATAAATAGACCTCAGATCTTTGGCAAATGCTGGAAGTTATAAAACAATTGTAGTAATTAGTTCACTCTGAAGACAATACAGAATTTTCTCAGCACAGACATTGGGCAGGATTCACGAAGCCTCCGTGTAAGAGTTATAACTCATAACCGGAGGCTGCAGTTAAACAGAGTGATGTCAGCATGCTCTGCATATTCATGAGAGCATGCTGAATCACACCTAAGGCTAACATGGTCCGTGTAAGACAGTAGGGGGCGTGTCCGTAGGCTGAGCCCTGTAAGCGGACACGCGCCCAGAAGAGTAAAAGTGCCCAAAGTAAACACCCACGACAGAGTCCATGGAAATGTGAATAAACACAACACAACACATGCCCCCACAGACTACGAACATAAAATGTACAAATGAACATCTCATAATTTTTTTTTAAATTGTAAAGATGTTTAACCATGAGTGCGCTCGTTTGCGCGGGCATGCCCATAGCGCAGCTACAGTTAGCAGTCAGTGGGAAAGTATATAAGAACTAAATATGCAAAGTAAGCCAAGAAGTAATAGCATAGTGGTAGAGATGTTGGCTGAAGAGCAGGCATTCATGGTTCAAGCCCCCACAACACCAATTTTTATTTTTAGCAAAATAAGCACGAAACAAGTCCCTGACAAATATGTACACATAAAATCACATTTTATGTAAAATGTAATGAAATAGCCCATTTATATGGAAGAAATGTGAGGTAACAAAACAATAAAAAATGCCAGATGTGCCCATAGCTGAGTTACAGCTTAACAGGGTGAGTGCATCTGCCCGTAGGTGAGCAGTGGTTTAACTGGTGCAAAATGAGTGCCCGTAGCTGAGCAGTGGTTTAACATGCTAAATCTATGTGCCCCTAACTGAGCTGAGCATAATATGCATGCTGATAGCCAAATGAGGCTTAAACCAGCGTACCCCATTTGCGCGGAGCTGCGCGCAAACAAGTTAACCGACGGGCAACGTTGAGCAAGCCGTATCAAAACAGCCTTTACACAGACACACCCCTCAGCTTGTCTAGACAGTCATAAAAAATAAAAAGTAGTGGCCAGGTTCGAACCCAGGATACTATACACCATAGTCAAGGTACTGAACCACTAAGCCATGACAGCAGTACCTATAAATGCAATAATAGCTAATATATAGGAATGAATACAAAGTGGAGCATGACAATGCAGGTTTAGTGAAGTTGATACAATTCCAAATTGGCCAATCACAGATATGTGTGGGAAAAACGGACTATATAAGCCCCATAGGTGGGAATACACAGCATAAATGATTGTAGAACTGACTTGCAGCCAGAATGACAGGGGTAGGTGAAGGTAGTTGCTTACGAGCACAGAGGTGGGGCGTTGAGGAGTCCAGGTACATGGTCTGGCTCCTAGTCCACAATCATGAGGCCCAACTCATGCAGGGCCAGGTCCTGTGGGGAGCATATAGGGCTGAGGCGTGGGACTGGTTGGCTCATGATCTCACCAGTGCCACAGGGATTCCAAGGACTGGTGAGCAGGTCCGTCACCACCATGTGGACCTGAAGAGACGCAAGCAGGACCAATTGAACCTTTGGATCCAGGAGGCCCGGCAAATGCCCAACGCTCCACTGCTGAGTAAGTTACATTTAATTATGTATGTAAGAAATTAAACTAGCTGATATTATGGAGATGTGTATTCCAATATTACTTCATTTATATTACAGCTGCAGGTGTCCGTTCTGCGAACCACAGAGCCTATGGCGATAGGCTGGTGCGGTTGCGCCACCAGGCAGGTCAGTAATCCACTACCAGTAACTGTAAAGAAATATAAAAGTATGACAGTCAGCAAAAGAGTGCAGTGTAGTCACTAAGTAATAAAATTTGCAAGTAACAGTGTGAAAGTGTTTGCAATTATTGCTTGATTACAAAAGTGTGTTGCAGTCTGTAATCCAAACAGAAAAATGAAAATGTCTAATAAATTCTGAAATAAAAATGCCCCACCTGAAAGAAAATAGTACACAACCTGCGGCAGGCTGAAAAGTATAGCTGCAGAAGATGATGAAATCACATGTGTGAAATATATCCCTGTTGAAATACTGAAACATGACAGAAGTGAGACTGCTGGAAAGGATTGTAATAACTACAGGTAAAACATGTCAATAAAGCCTAGAAGTAAGTACCATCCTGAATAGTAAAATGAAAACAAGTGAGAGAGTGTGAGAAAGTGTCATGAATCCAGCAATACAGTAGTAATAACCCCTGAATAAAGTATACTGCAGTCAGTACAGAATGAAATGCATGTGAGAATCAAAACCAAACAGCGAAATCTGTTCAAAGTGTTGCTGCATCTGGAATGTGTATCCCAAAATCTGGATATGTTGCTCTCAGTCTGCAATATGCAGATAGTATGATTGTCTGATATACCAAACATCCACACTTGTCTATAGCTATATAAAGCAAATGTAGCAGGATGATGTAGCTGAACAAAGCTAGATATTAATGTGTATGAAGAACAATAAAATGTATATTGATGTTGCAGTAACAGTCCTATCACCAAGTAGAAGTAGTTATCATATTGGAAACTGTAGTTAGAACAGTAGTGTGTATATATGTGCAGCTATTAGAAATGTACAGCATATGTATTGGTATTCGAAGGTGTTAATATTATTTGCTTCACCCCACCCTATAACCACATATAACCCAATCCAGCAATACAGTAGTAATAACCCCTGAATAAAGTATACTGCAATCAGGACAGAATGAAATGCATGTGAGAATCAAAACCAAACAGCAAAATCTGTTCAAAGTGTTGCTGCATCTGGAATGTGTATCCCAAAATCTGGATATGTTGCTCTCAGTCTGCAATATGCAGATAGTATGATTGTCTGATATACCAAACATCCACACCTGTCTATAGCTATATAAAGCAAATGTAGCAGAATGATGTAGCTGAACAAAGCTAGATATGAATATGTATGAAGAACAATAAAATGTATATTGATGTTGCAGTAACAGTCCTATCACCAAGTTGAAATAGTTATCATATAGGAAACTGTAGTTAGAACAGTAGTGTGTATATATGTGCAGCTATTAGAAATGTACAGCATATGTATTGGTATTCGAAGGTGTTAATATTATTTTCTTCACCCCAACCTATAACCACATATAACCCATTCCACGTGAAAATGGTATGTGCAATCACAATTAACACCCCTGGGCATTTGTCCTGTTGGGTCATATATATTTGCATGTCCGTTGATGCATCTGCCCTGTTCATACATCCAAACCTGATGGCCTGTTGCCATCAATCAACCCTGCATGTTGTTGGACTGTGTATTGCTGTTCAAATTATGCATGTGCTATGCTCGCTGTTCAATGGTGTGAATATCTGGGTGTTTGGTTAATGGGAATACTAATGCATGCTGTTACAACTAATTGTGAATGGTATTATATGTCACTAACCCAAACTGTCATGACATAATGCAAAACATAGGACGACAGGGAAGGCGGGTTCCAGCGGACCCACCTCTCCCACCTCAGCTGACAAGTGCACCTGGCACTAGTGCCCAGTCTGGACCCTCCTCCGGTGGCCCTGTGCCACCTGTGGGTGGAAGCGCTGCAGGGGATGGGGCTCGTCCCCTCTGCAAGTGTGGCGGAGGAGAACCACCACTCACCCTCCGTGGCGTCCGGACTGTGGTGCGTGGGAGATCCGGGACTCTGTTCTCGAGCCCCTACACCAGCTTGAGGCACAGGTGGCACAACTTATGGGCATGCCTGTTGCCCGGCCTACACAGCCCCCAGCACAGCCCCGTCCTGGGCAGTGAAGGAACAGTGGCAACTGCCTATGGGTGGGGATATCAGTTCCACTGTTGCCATCTGTGGGCTCATGGGCTCTGGATATCCAAACCTCCATCCCCGTCAATTGTGTAACCCCCCCCAGACGTGTCATACACTGCCCCTATACGCGTCTTGTTTGTCTTGTCTGTTTACCTACCTAACCTACCTCCCCAGCTACACCGACTTCCTTCACCTGACATACCACTCTCATCTGAAAAAAAATAAATAAATAAAAAAGGGCACTCTGTACCCACAAAAAAATTACGCCCCATACATAGCTGCCCATTCCGTACACATGTTTGCTGGACATGGAAACTATCAATTACAATTGGCTGTACAACAAGTATTATTGTTGTCCTGACACCTCTCTCAGGGGTGGAAGGTTTCAAATGTCACACCAAATTACATACATATGCACAGCTGTTGCTGATGAAGAAATGGGCAGCTATGGGCCTTACCTACATCCCTCCTGCAAATCCCAAGCTTGTTTTCCTACTGTCTTACCCTCTTTGTGACCCCTTTTTCACCACTTTCCTGTCTCCCCATTTTCATTTCTTTCAAAGAAAATAGCGCGGGTGTGCGCCAGAGTAAGCACTGTTAAGCGGTTGTAAGAGGGTGTGCGCGTGTGTGTGCGGAGCTAACCGCCAGTGCGCATGCGTGAGCTCCACGCAAACCAGCGCTAACCCAGTTACAACTGCTTAAAAGTGCCTTAGTCACTTTGATTGACAGGTCCTGTAGTCAGTTCAAAAGCAAAATAAAATCCCACTGTCAGCCCCAAACCCAGAACCTTGGAAACAGTAGTCTGTATGACCTACCACTAAGCCATGACTCTTATACAAGAACATTGTGCTAAAATAAATATAACATGTAATAGTAGGGATGAATGTAGAGGGAATATAGGATGTGTAGTACACAAAGCATGTCATTTAGAATTACTGTCAAAACTACTGGATTCCCATAATAGTAGTGTGTGAACAGAAACAGCCATGCTAGTTGGTAGCTTGTAGGTAATAATGTCAGTTAATGTACATATATAAATGTATGTATATTTACATATATATATATATATATATATATATATATATATATATATAAATATATATCTATATATAGTTGTAGGTGTCATTGTGTATACACACTTACTACAGGGAACAGGAGAGAGGAATGGAGAAATGTGAATCTACAACACAGCCTGAATCATGAGAGAGATATTAACCTTTACACTCACAGAACAGTGTCCACAGCATACCAGCATGGTCCCCACCCTTACAATCTGAAAGGGCAACGCCTATCTCACATACCCTTTTATAGCACTGTCCTGAAATCACAGTGAGAACGGCAATCAGTACACAACTGGCTGCATGCAATTAGCAAATGCTGGCTTACAATTGGTGCAGAGGCCATCACATGGACCTATGCAGATACCTACAAAAGCATCCTGTACTAACACTTCACACATGCAATACATTCATTGCACTGTCTGGAAGCAGACAGAGGGAGAGAGACAAACCGAGACAGAGAGAAAAAAAAAAAACACACGCTACACACTGTGACTCTAAGCTGTCAGCAGTGACAGTAGCAGCAGGAAGCAAAAGCAGTGGTAACGCAACCAGCTGCGACAAACACAGGTAATGCAAAGTAGCAGGTTAATAGTCTGCATACTGTGAACCCTCCAAATGTGTCATAGGTCTGTATCTATAGGTATGTCCATGTGATATGTTGTGTGTACGTAGTTCCACCAAAAGGGGATGACTATACATTACATGTCAATCAGTATTAGGCCATGATCCTGGCAGCAGTTGTCTGTGCGTTGCCCTCAGCAATGGCTGTAGTGACTGCTTTGAAAGGTCAGCCAGGTTCAAAAGGCAGGATCAGCCCATCACAAAGGCAAACTGACTGGGAACAAGTGTCTGCAGGTACCCGATATCACTGCATATGCATCCCATACTGAATAATCCCATAGCTTAGCAGACCAGGCCAGTTATGCATATGATGTGATAGTTCCCAGGATCAGTAGAGGTGCCTCCTTAGTGGTGTGGGACCACTGTTGCTGTATGCCAGTGTCCAGGTACATATCCTGTAGTATGGCCAAGATTAATTATCAGTCTTATATGCGGTTGTATGTCCTCTTGGAGTGCATGTAGCACACATCCAGGGATACCATCAGGTCACAGTGATGCTGTGTGTTCTGCTTTGCTGAGGGCGGCACTCATCTGGACATGTGAGATGATAGGGAGGTTACATACAGCTGTGATAAGTATTTCAATTGGTGGGGGAGAAGGAGGGGGGATACTTGCACCGAACCTGGCTGCAAGAATGTTGCCAATATCTGTGTGTTTGGTGAATGTTAAGAAGGTGTGTATTAACGCAGTGCATATCTGAGGCATTTGGTCCATATGTGTAACATAACTGAAGAAGGCCTTGTGGTTATCCATAGTGTTTGTGGCCATTTCCCTCCCAGAGTAGGCCATGGTCATTGTTATGAGAGACCATAGCGTAGTACCAGTGCTGACCACAGATGCCTTCCCTTAATGTGAATCTGCTCTGTCCTGCAGTAGTCTCCTGCTATTGTTATACAATCTGCCTCTGTCTGGGGTCCACCGGACAGGATGCCTAACCTTTGTGCATAGGGTCTGGGTTAGAAATGTGTGTGCAAGTTCCATGCAATCTGTGGCATGTCCGTGGTAAGCATTTGCAAAGGGGTCAGCAGTGTGGGTTGTGGCTTCCACTGGCCCAGTGTGCTGCATGGATACCATCTCAGTCCTAACAAGTGAATAACTGTCTAATCACATACATATCAAAGTAGTCTACTGTGCTGGTGGTGGTGGTGGGATATGTATATCCAGGCCGAGTAACTTGTGTCCACATCACACTAGTGGATGGCTTCCCACATACAGTACCTTGGGATGAACCCCCAGAGTGAGGTTGTGCATTGGACCTGTCAGTGTGTGCTGACCGATGGGGCATGCTACTATGTTGTGTGGAATGTGGCAGGTATTGTTGCACAGGTGTTGGCTGAGCACTGATATCTGGCCATGTACTTGTGTATCCACCACGACACACACACATGCAACATATGGGAGTAGTAGTATATCACTACACATGAGTATCATGTATAGTATGTGTGCCATATATTGCTGACATAGTCTGCTGATATCCTGTTTGTGTTCTCTTCCAGGGAGATGGTGCGTCAGCGTAATCCCGCCTACTCTGCAGCGGAAGATGAGGAGATACACCAGAGCCTGGTGCGGGAGTATGACATACTGTTTTCCCGCACCAGTCAGAATCAGCAGGAGAGGGCTGCACTGTGGCAAGACCTTGTCCATAGGGTAAATGACATTGGCACGCATAATAGGACATATGAGCAGGTACAACATCACTGCAGTGATTTAATCAGAAGTGTCCATCAGCGTGCGTCGGATATCCACAGGCAACAGGATGCCACAGGAGGTGGGGTGGCCACACATCCCCCCCTCACCAGACTGGAGGGGCTACTCCTAAGTGTTGTGGCTCCAGCCCCGGAACAGCAACAGCAGTACACCTGCATCATGATGGAGGCTGGATCCACACAGCAGCACGACATGGAGCATGCAGGTAATATGCCATATGTATACTTGACTGTTCTGTACACTGTTAGTTTATGCATGTGTAAGGTGTGTCCGTGGTATGTATCTGTCATCATAGTATGTAATTGTGCATGTGTGATATTGGCAATATCAGCAGCTGACGTGTGAAAGGCAACTGGTGTACTTCTGCACTGTATCATATGCAGTATCAATGGCACAGTTGTGCCCACTGACATTAATCTCATCATTTCTGCAGGTCCCTCCGGGGTTACAGCAAGGCAGGCCATCCATGCTGGTGAGTGTGTTTAACAATACCAATAATAGTCCTGATAGTGCTAGTAACACTAGTGTAACTCAGTAGTGCTCTGTGTGTATACTGCGGGGTGTGCATTTGTGCATGTGTGCATGTGTGCCTGTGCCCATGTGTGCATGTGTGCATGTGTGCATGTGTGCAGATGTGCCTGTGTTCACGTGTGCATGTGTGCATGAGTGCCTGTGTCCACGTGTGCATGTGTGCATGTGTGCATGTGTGCCTGTGTCCACGTGTGCATGTGTACATGTGTGCATGTGTGCATGTGTACACATGACCACGTGTGCATGTGTGCATGTGTCCATGTGTGCATGTGACCACGGGTGCATGTGTGCATGCGTGCATGTGTCCATGTGTGCATGTGTCCACATGTGCATGTGTGCATGTGTCCACGTGTGCATGTGTCCACGTGTGCATGTGTGCATGTGTGCATGTGTGCATGTGTGCATGTGTGCCTGTGTGCATGTGTCCACGTGTGCATGTCTGCATGTGTGCCTGTGTCCATGTGTGCATGTGTGCCTGAGTCCATATGTGCATGTGTGCATGTGTCCATGTGTGCATGTGTGCATGTGTGCATAAGTGCATCACTGGTAACAATGTGTGGACACTGTAAACTGTGTTTCCTGTCTTCCTCTCACAGGTTCTAGTGCTGCTCTGGTGTCCTGCAGCAGGGAACCTGAATCTGGTGCCACAGGTACTGGTAATGATGATATGATGATATCTGTGTAATGGTACAGGAAAGTGTGTCAGGGTCTGCCATTGGTCAGCCAATTGACAGTACACAGCTGTCAACCCCATCATTGCGCATAGTCATCCTGCCAGTACATCCTTTGTCACCATTGTCCCTAGGTGATGGACAGGATACAGTGGGCATTGACCAGGGTAATGTGGTACCTGTGGCACATGCGTCCCCACACAGCAGCCATGGGCAGGGTCCTGCGATGGTACCACACAGACAGTTGCCCATGGGTTCTCATGGGAGCATCCGTGGGCGTACTGCCTCTGGCAGACGTGCCCAAAGAGGTCTGTCAACCTCAGCTATGTTTCAGGCTGTCACGCAGGCACAGTTGCGTATGGAAAGGTACACCAGACAGGGTCTGAGGGAGCTGAGAGCATGTCGCACAGCCATGACTGACAGTATGCGTGACATAGCGGATGCTATCCGTAATTTCACCGATGTCATAGACAGATGTTGTGGGGACATATTACAGCAGTTCCACAACCAAATGTCCATGAGCCAGGGCAATGGTGGGCGTTTGCGGCGTCGACGTGGCAGTATACCAGCAACAGCAGCAGCTGGCAGTCGGCGCGGATGACAACAGGCCCGCGCACGCCCCCATAGTGCCAGCAGCAGCCCCAGCAATGCTGGGTCTGTGCTGTCATCGGAATGTCCCAGGAGACCATGTGCACGTGGCTCTGGACAGTCCCAACAGGTACCTGTATCCAGTCAACACACTCCCGCTTCTGATGACAGTACCCAGTCTGGCTTAGTACTGGATACGGTCCGTAGCACCCCTGCCAGGCACAGGTACCGTGTCCATGCCCACAGACACTGATCTGTATGACCTGCCAGGTGCAGTCTGTGGCTGTCCACACACCCCTGTATATGGCAGCCATGAGGTGGAACTGTGTGTGTGCATACACACATGCGAAATGTTAACACCTAGGGCGACCACATACATGCACACACTGCACCAACAGTGCCCCACCCTGTACTGCTGCCCCTCACCAACACACATACACACACATGTCAATTGGTGGTATCAGTGGCAGACTCAGGCATACCTAATTCACACCCTGTGCATATGATGACACTGTGCCACCTTTTGCAATCTCCAACATCATTGCGGGAACAGGTAAACATGTTGCTGATGCACAGGGTGACTACATAGAAGTGTATTAGTAGTATCATGTTGGTAACAGTACAGTGTGCTGATATGACTGTGTGTATATCCCAGCATGCCTGATGCAGTAACTGTATGAATGTCCTGAATTGTCATCTGCACCCATAGTACATACCAAAGTGTAACAGCTGCACATAATTGCATGCCGGTGGTAAGGATGTCAACAGATAGCCGCATACATGGGTAGCACAGGGGGGAAGCTAATGCAAGTAGTGATATGCAATGTTGGACATGTACAGTAATGGTGTCAAGTTGCCCACAACGACTATGCAATGTGGATGTTTGGGCATGTTGATATGTGTGCAGTACCAATGTAATCCAAATCACAATTAACTATGACATAATATCAGTTCTACCATGGGCATCTGCTCTGTGTATTCCTGGGTACATGTTGATAGTGCCTACATATTTGCATTGTTACTTACTGTTAGTGTTACCCCTTCTTTGTTGTACAATGAACTACTTCCAGCCCTGCTTACTGTAGCTTTGTTTGCATGCATGTTCGCTTGGGGTTCCCTGAAACACTGCTTACACCTGCAATGCAGAGTTACAGTGCTTCTGTGGACTCCTAGTGACATCTGCATAGCGTACGATACGTATGTCAAGTTTACAGATAACAGAACGTCACTGTCTGTCCTGTTCGCATGTACGTTGCCTGTGACACATTGCACATGTCTTACCTGGCATTTACCCACGTGTGCAGTCATATATGCCAGTGCTATGAAACAGTAGCAGTACACCCACACATACACACCTTCAGTATGTTGTTCCCCATTGGCCCTATGTGTTGGTACTCACCATGGCAATCACACTACTATGGTAGCATGTGCAAAGGTAACCTGTGAATCACCTCTATGGTCCAGTTGTGGTTTATGTGAGTCATGTGGCAATGTCACAGCTGCCACATGTATGCAGTCAGCCATCACCCTTGGCCAGGAACGTACAACACATGTGTGGGATGCCACCACACTGCCAATCTGGGGACTGAGCTCTCTGAACCCAGTAATGCCATACCCTGTCAGGTGGCATGTCATATTACAGTGACTACAATACAAGTCAGACATAGACACGCACTGACAGCATGCTGAACACACTGGGGCATACGTGGGGACTCAGAATAGCATCCTGCCTGAGCATCACACACCTCCGCAGCTGGCACACAGGCATATGTTCCGTCGGAACAGAGCACATGCTACACATGGCACACACATCCCGTGTGCCACACACTCACAGCCTGTAGGGCTACACAACACACCTGCTACAGACATGTCAGGTACCTGTCTTGGGTGCTGCACTGGGGTCCCGCTCAACAGGCTGTATCTGGTGAAGGTTACAGTGATATGCCTCAGGGGCACTATGGTCCACCACAGAACACATGCATACAGGTCAGTCAGAGGCATGGACACATATGACTCACTTATTGACCATGCCACCATGACTGACCTGAGTCATACCTCCCTGGACTACATGATAGGGAACATAGAATGGATCTCTCAGCATGTGGCATGGGCCAGTATGAGCCTGATCTTGGTTGCCAACATACGCTCACCAGGTATGCTACCACTATATGTAGGAAGGGTGTTGTATGTCTACATTCTGCTCAGTCTCCAATGTCATTCATAGGGTATCTGCTGGCTGTCAACGTGTGCTTACATGCTAGGGAAGCCACAATGATGTGCAAGGGTCATCTTGCACGTGACACCCATGGCCCGATGTATATTGGCAAAGCTCCTTGATACACACATACTGCCTTATGCTGCAGGACATGGATTACATAGCCACCTCCGCGGGTATCACACAGGTTAGGACACTAACAGTGCTGCTACACAACACCAGCAGTGTACACCGCAAGATACATGCACTGGACACTGTCCTCAGCACGGTGAACTGCAATGTCTGTGCAGTACCAGAGTCCTGATTCATGGCTCACAGGTGTTACCCATCACTGACAGGTTATGCCCCATACCATGCCTGTCGTCCCCTACACATGTAACACACACGGACAGGGGGGTGGTATCCCAAGGCACCACAGATACACACACCTCCAGGTTGTTGGCACATCACAAAGCATCAGGGCCTAATCATGTGCAGCTAACAGTGTGTCGGACTGCCATCTGGTTCATAGCCTGGCACACACAACCCTCCCATACACAGGAAGACCACCTATACTCCATAACAACACTGGCAATATGACAGTCTCAAGAACTGTCTTTATATGGCTGGACTGCATCCAGCCAAACATTGTGCGTGAGCATTACTGTAGCTATAACACACTAGTTGAAGGGTTCACAGCATGTGGTCACTGAATTGCAGTGGAATGACATGTTACCACTCCCACAACAGGTGGGAACATGCAGCACCTGTACATCGACTACATGTAGACTATATGGCCCAGACCAGATGTGTATCCCCTGCTGTAGGTATTTTACCATATACACCAACACTGTATAGACACATACGCGTGCCCTGCACAGTAAGACACAGTCATATTGGTATACATTGCAAATACCATTTATCCACTCGAGGCATGTGTCAGACATGGTAACTACTGCAGGTCACAGGTATTTATGTGTATGTGTCACACACATACATCATGTGCAATGCCATTGCTGGTTTAGGCAATGGCATGCATTGTTATGTACAAAGACCCACACAAGGTCATAATGTGTGACACAACCACACGTGACAGTTGTGGGTTACCAAAGCATACCTATCTGTACTCTGACAATGGTAATAGACCCAGTAGCAGAGCGCACTATTGGCATTACTGGCCAACTAGCCCTGTTTGGCTGTGCTGATAGTGTGGTGACATCCCCTGTGTTTACTGGGGGAATATGCAGCATATGGTGTATTGTAGTATTTGCCAAAAGGATCTGTTCTCTCACTCTTGCATTTACACACACCCTACTACCCCCCCACACACACACACACACACTTGCTATTCGCAGGATTCATACCCCTACTTACCTAGGTCACGACACGTGAGAGAGACGCATTAGCGAAGCGCGCTATTCAGATTACTAGATAGTTTCTCTTCTCTGGCTGTACTTATAGGGTGCTGACATCATCAGTATTTTGAAAGGGTAATGTGCATCAGGTAGTCTGATCTCCTGATTGCCAAAACTAACATGTTTTTCATATGGAAATGCACACACACAAACTCCCCACATCCAAACACACACACTTGTAGGTTTCAAACCCCTACCTAAATATGTTAGGGCACTTGAGAGTGACGCTGTAGCAGGTTGCACTATTTTGAATACTGGCAGAGGTCTCTTCTCCAGCTGTATGTATAGGGTGCTGTCATCATCACTGTTTGGAAAGGGTAATGTGCATCATGTAGTGTGATCTCAAAAAAACACATGTTTTTCATACAGAATTGCACACACACAGAGTTCCCACATCCAAACACACACATGCTATTTACAGATTTCAAACTCCTACCTAACTATATTATAACACTCGGGAGAAACGCATTAGCAGAGTGTGCTATTTGAATTATTGGGAGGTTTCCCTTCTCCTGCTGTACTCATAGGGTACTGACATCATCAGTGTTTAGAAAGGGGAATGTGCATCCTGTCGTGTGTTCTCTGAGTTGCCAAAAGGGATATTTCCTTCATACAGACTTGCACACACACTAGCTCTTTCCCCACACACTGAGCATTTGCAGGATTCAAACCCCTACTTAACTATGTTATGACACTCGAGATAGACACATTAGCAGAGCGCGCTATTCGCATTACTGGAAGGCTTTTCTTCTCCTGCTGTACTTATAGGGTGCTGACATCATCAGTGTTTAGAAAGGGGACTGTGCATCCTGTAGTGTGTTCTCCAAGTTGCCAAAAGGGACATTTCCCTCACACAAAATTGCACACACACTAACCCCCCTCATCCAAACACACACACTTGCCATTTGCAGGATTCAAACCACTACCTAACTATGTTATGATACTCGAGACGGACACATTAGCAGAGCGCGCTATTCACATTACTGGGAGGTTTCCCTTCTCCTGCTGTACTTATAGGGTGCTAACATCATCAGTGTTTAGAAAGGGGAATGTGCATCCTGTAGTGTGTTCTCCTAGTTGGCAAAAGGGATATTTCTTTCATACAGTCTTGAACACACACTAACCCCCTCCACACACACTGAGCATTTACAGGATTCAAACCCCTACCTAACTATGTTATGACACTCGAAACGGATGCATTAGCAGAGCCCGCTATTCGCATTACTGGGAGGATTCCCTTCTCCTGCTGTACTTATAGGGTGCCGACATCATCAGTGTTTAGAAAGGGGAATGTGCATCCTGTAGTGTGTTCTCCTAGTTGGCAAAAGGGATATTTTTTTCATACAGTCTTGAACACACACTAACCCCTTCTGCACACACTGAGCATTTATAGGATTCAAACCCCTACCTAACTACATTATGACACTTGAGACGGACGCATTAGCAGAGCGTGTTATTCGCATTACTGGGAGAATTTCCTTCTCCTGCTGTACTTATAGGGTGCTGACATCATCAGTGTTTAGAAAGGGGAATGTGCATCCTGTAGTGTGTTCTCCTAGTTGGCAAAAGGGATATTTCTTTCATACAGTCTTGAACACACACTAATTCTCTCCACACACACTGAGCATTTACAGGATTCAAACCCCTACCCACCTATGTTATGACACTCGAGACGCACGCATTAGCGGAGTGCGCTATTCGCATTACTGGGAGGTTTCCCTTCTCCTGCTGTACTTATAAGGTGCTGACATCATCAGTGTTTAGAAAGGGGAATGTGCATCCTGTAGTGTGTTTTCCCAGTTGCCAAAAGGGACATTTCCCTCTCACACACACAAACCCCACTCACACACAGCATTTGCAGGATTCAAACCCCTACCTAACTATATTATGACACTTGAGGGAGACGCATTAGCAGAGCGCACTATCCGAATTACTGGGCATCTGTGCTGCACCTGCAGTATTTATAGGGTGCTGACATCTTTATTTCTACAGAGGTATGTACATGTAGTACTACCTGTCAGGTGGGGGATAGCATATATATGCATTTGCAGCCACCTATGTCAGGGTCAGATATGCATATCGCACTGGCAGGTTATGTTCTATACCATGCTTTGTGACCACAGGACCTGTAACACACAACACAACCAGTCCAGAACACCATACCCACATCCAGGACACACACTTAGCTTCCCTGGGGACAGTGCCAGGATATGCAGGTGTTCACATACACCATTCCAGTTGTTAACATCAGGTATAGGCATATTGTGTGTGAGAACTACTCAGGCCTCTACCACTTTACCCTACAGCCACTACAATTTGTGGGTCCATGTGCTATGGCAGAACCACACACCACAGCCACATGGGGGAATACATATTGCACCTGTCCATCTGCAATGTGGGTACTCACTGTTCCACACCAGAGATAGACCACCATTAGTTGATATCTGACCATACCCACCTTTCCCTGGACATCCATATTCCATCTCGACCCCCAGGCAAGGTTGGCACTGCACACAAACTGTATTTAGCACAAGCAGACTCTACACTTGTGAAGACTGAGGTGGACGACTTCAGAGGACCCATGCTGGGGGACTATATTGGCCACTCAGCATAATCCTTGACAATTGCATTCTATGAGCATGTGTACAGTTTGCATTGATCATGCTATCCCACATATACCCATGACTGCTCCACAACAAGACACCTGTCAGCTGTACACCAGCCATATATGAGCCGTACAACAGACAGAGTGAGCTAATACATTGCAGAGCTGTAGCCCACAGAGGGAGGACATCTGTGAACAGTTCCGACACAGCACTTCATTCACACATAATCATAACAACACAGTGTTGACAGTGGAATTGTCCAGAGAATGCAGATAGGGCTCCCCTCAGTCTGTTATTGACGGACACCTACTGTCAGAGATCCTCAGCAACCCTCTCCCAGCACACACCGACAACATGGCTGTGGCTTAGCACATTCAATCCCTGGGACCTCCACGGTGCCCCTGCTTGACAGAGGCACTGCTCACTAGCCTCACATGTTGCCTTCTGTGACCTACTTTACAGTGGCACAGTAGCCTACTGTACTTGGGATGCAGATGCCAAGCACACTCTGGCTGAGCTGTCATTCCCTAGGGCAACAAGCCTAGTATTGACCTCTACACCCATATGTTCAATTGTCGGATGCACAATATTTGTTGTGCTGTTCTACTGTTTGCAGGTCTTTATTGCCATAGCATTCCCTGTTCCTATGACCAACTTGTGTATCTGTGGAAGATGTTTGCATATGACGGCGATCCACTATATCACTTATGTCTCTGTAGTCATTTACTGTGTGTACTGGGCAGAGTGCTGTGTTGTGGTTGGTTCCTGGACTGACACGTACAAATACCAGATATGTGTGGCCAACTGCTAAACGGAGATATGGCCTAAGTGTGTGAGCATGCCCAGTTCAGCCTTTCCATGGCATGTTGTCTGACATATGCCTCATTTATCAAAGTGTGCGAGCATGCCCAGTGTGAGCTTTCCATATGTTGCACTCTGAAGTCCACCACATATTTGGGTGTGTGTGAACTTCAACAATATCTCACGTTTATGGTTGTGTGTTGGGTGTCATGTTGTGTACTAACTGGCCAACTGCTTTGTGTCTGCCACAACAGGGATTATACTGTGCCTGCAGGGATTGCATGGGATACTTTGCAGACAGTTCTCAACATACTTTCATAATGACCTAACACTGTAGTACCGTATAGTGTACTGGTTCAGTACTTTCAATGTGGTGGACAGTATCCTGGGCTTTAGTCCTATGACTGCTTGACATCTTCATAGTGAGCACAACAGACTGTGTAGGGGCCAGTTGTGCACATATGACCATGTTGCATTATGTTCAGATATGGACTACCTACACCAGGCTCGTCCAACATTGCTAGTGTATTCCACAACATGGGTGGACATTGGCAAACACTAGCGATGTTCCCTAGGCCATTTCTGATGCTAGTCACAGGGTGTGTTTGTCCTTCGACACACATTGTAACTGGAGTTTGCCATGACATATGTCATGGTTAGTATACTGTGCCTTCGTCTACCTCTGACATAACAGTGATACCCAAGGTTAGCCTACCATCTCCCATCCACTCATCAGGATTCCTCTTGAGGGGTGTCGATAAGTGACTCTCTGGCTGACCTGTACCAGGAGTTTACTGAAGAGTGGGGGTGCCTTCTGTGTTATGGATCATTCTGTACAGCTTGTCCTATGTATGTCAGTGCTGGGGTTCAGGTCTCTCATGTGCATAGCTTACTGCCATTCAGATTGTACAAGGTGCAGCATGTTCATTGATTCCAGGTTGGACATGGCTTCATACATCAGGCACAGCTTGCCTGTAGCTGGGCAGTATGGCAGTGTGTAGGGCTGCAGTTTGTTTACTCAGGCAACACATGGCATCTGTTCATGCTCTTTGCTACTCCTGGTGGGGTACTGTTGTGGACTTTACAGTTGATGGAGGTGTCTGCTGCGGTATATCCCACAGTGGCTATTGTAGTCAACTGTGACGCTGATGGAGGATGACTGCAGAGCCACAGTGACTTCCCCTTATCTACATCTGCCAACCTTCATGTTTGGGTGGGTATATAGTATATGTTTCTGCGAACACTACAGCCACATGTTTGTCCAGTGCAGGATATCTATCACCTTTTGTACCCAGGTCTCACATTACATGTTAGGTACGTCATGGGTTAACACCTGTGTGGTAATTTGTGGGCACTTACTGTATATCCACGGTGGTTGTCTATACACAGTTCTGCAATTAGCTTGCTGACATGGCTATGGCTCCAGTTGTCTGTTTGTAGGTGGCCCTTTTGTGGGTTGCTTGTGTCAGCTGGGGGTCGGATATGGTGGGCTGTTTGTACTCCTCTGCATACATGTTCAGTCACAGTCCTTCCATGTTGGCCTATACCTATGGGACATATATACAGAACGGGGGGGCCAAGACCAGACCTTGTGGGATGCCACTCATATCTGCTTTGTAGTCTGACATGGATGCGGCATGTCTGACCATGTCAGTTCTGTCCTTGGTCTGGTTTGCAACCCCTCTACTGACATAGGGGTATATATTTAAGCTGGTGAACATATCCATACTGAACTCATACGGTATTGTCTAGAAGCATGTGCACGGTCCAGCTACACTGTGTGAACCACATTGCCCTCATCAATGACCTTAATGACTGCTTCAAATGGGTCAAACATGTTTAAGGGCAGGATCTGCAGTTACGACAACCACACTGTGTAGGGTCCAGTATCAGTAGGTCCACAATTGCCTTCTGTCTGCGGTACATACTGATCCTTTCCATAGCTGTGCAGACCAAGCTTGTCAGGATCCTGGGGTGGTAGTTTGCAGTATCCATTCAGGCAACACCTTTATTGTGATGGACCACTGTTGTTGTACACTGCTCTTTGGGTACATATCCTGTGGTAAGGCTGACATTGGGCAGTAGTGTGATTTGGCATTCCATTATTCTTGGAGTCCATGTTGGCCTCAGCCCAGGACACCATCACATACCTTTGCTGCTGTGTGTTTTGCTTTGCAGATGATGGCTGTTACCTCAGCATCTGCAATGTCAGGGGACCAGCAGTCTGCTGGGATAGATATTTTGCACTCTGGGGGGGGGGGGGTTTGCACTGCACATGTCAGGTTGTATGTTAGCAATATGTGTGTGTGTTTGGTATGTTGTTTGTAATATCTGTGTGATTCGGAGCATATCTGTGGATGCCCAACATGGTTCCTACCATCAGTTGGGTAAGCCTTGTGATTATCCTTAGTGTCCTGTACATTTTGTATCTTCATAGGTTCATGGGTTCATACTAGGCTATACACCCTAGGGCATTAGTAAGCCTAGCCAGAGTGTGTGTGTCTTTCGCCACCCCTTGCTATGTTCTATTATGGCCATTTATGAATTTCTTCACTGTGCCTCTGTCTGGTCGTGACACAGTGAAGACCCCAGTATACATGTACGATCATCCATCCACTTGGCAATATTCCTGTTGAGGGGTGTCAGTGAGGGGCTCTGCCTAACATGGATTGGGATCCTGTTTCTGGGTGTGGGGAGCCTCTGGGTTATGTATCTGTCCCTCCAGCACATCTTATTTCATTATGTGTTGAGGCTGACATCTGTCACTCTCACAGCTCCAATGGCTTTGATTTCCTGTGGTGTAGCATGTCCATTACTCCTGTGTTGGACATGGCCTTGTACAACAGACATACAATGCCTCTGTGTAGGCAGTCTGTGACTGCATTCAGCTGGGGTGTCTACAGCCAGGCAGCATATGACATATATTTCACACCCTTTATCCTGTTGGTGGGGTAACTATGAGGTCTTCCGAACCGCTGCAGGTGTCACGTACAGTACATCCCATATGAGTCATTGTACTAGATTATGGGTCTGATAAGGGAACAGTACAGCGGCACAGTGACCTCTGTTGATGTAGATGTGAATCCTTTCATGATACGGTGTCCAATATCGACAATCTTCATAGCCACATTGGCATTGTGAGTGTCACATGACAGATTACTGTCGACTTGTGTCCCTAGGTCCCTGATTATTCCTTGCATACATAATGGTTTGCCACCTATGTGGTAATTTGTGTGTACCTTGTCTGGTATTTGGTGGGACATTCATACTGTCCAGTGTCTTCAGGATGTCTGGGTGGAGTTCTTGTGTGTGAGAGTGTGGTCTGTCGCATGCTACAGACTGTACAGCAGTTTGGACTACACTTAGGTGCACATGGGTGGTCTCCGCTGCTTTGTGCATTGTCAGTTACCTGGCCATATGGGTGTCTGTGCTGCATATGGATACTCCCCCTCCTTTGATGTTTTGGTGCAGGTGTTGGGGCCATAACACATGATATGTGGTATAACCTAGTAGTGCTGGTGTGCTATCACTAGGCTTGCAGCAAGCTTCTGTCACTGCACAGACATCGATGTTCTCCATAATGGGAAGTGCCTCAGGGGCATGCATATTGCAGTTTACACATCTGGCATTGGGTCAGCATTACCCTTATGTTTCCTACCAGTTATGTTTTCTAGGGTGGTGGGTGGTCTTTTTGGCCTTGCCTACATACGGCTCTATGGAGGTGGCAAAGGCCTTATCCAGTATCCAGACGCACATGGGGTAACAGGTGCAAACCATCCCTGGAACAGCAACATGGCTTGTCATGCTTGACATCTCAAGCAGACAGACATTAGACCCTCTTGGACTGACAGCTGTAACTGTGCCAGCTGTTAAACATGATCATTCTGTGTTTGTACTGTGGCATCATTCTTGGTGAGGGTTGGATGCTGCACACAGCCAGTGTCATACCGGCCTGGGGTACATATTCAGAGGGATCATCCATGTCTCTTTTCATGTTGACCAGGGAGGTACATCTCAGGTCATTCACACCAGCATGGACATTGAGTGCATCATATTTCTGCTTGCTTTGGGGTGACCTACGTACTTGTGTTATGTGGCATTTTGTGGCAGCCTACAGGCAGCTTACTCTACCCTTTCCCTTGTTCAGTCTGGTGAGTGGGACAGCAGTATGTCTGCCTATACAGACACCTATTACAACTGTATCAGGCATGTTGTTTCTCCTTCTGGCCTGTGACTGTTTGGCACACCAGCTTTGTGTACTATTCGTTGCATGTGCTATGTTTGGAGGTTGTGGTTGCTTGTGATCTGCTTTGGAGGCTTCTGTTAGTGTGGTGTGTTTGTAATTAAGGCCTCCGGGAATATTTTTCTGTGTTTATGTGTTTGGTTTACAGTTGTGGTAGGTCTATGTGGGACTGGGTTTGTGGTGTATGTGGATACCTTCTCCTCCTGACTAGTTTTGACAGTACTGAGTTGGTGGAGCTCAACCTCTGGTTTGGATACATGGTTGCATCTATCACATATATTTGTATTTATTGGGGGGTGTTGTGGTTGTCTGTGTACTTGGGACAGGTGTCACATTGCCTCTGGATTCACAGATTCTACTTGTTGTGGCTGGACTTAGTGGATTGTATGTGTGGACATATGTTATTGCCATACTACTGGTCAGTGATTACTTCCCTTTTTATGTTTGCTCTATCATGTGGTAGCTTCCTCATTCTCTTGCATGGTTTGGTAATGGCTGGAGTCCAGCATGCCAGATGCCTGCGTGTATGGCATTGTGTTGTTGTTATTTGTGATTGCATACTCCAAGCATTCCTGGCTGTGTTCATGGAATGCCTGTATAACATGTTCTGTGGTGTGCCCCATATTATGCACTTGCACAGGGCCTTTCGTAGATTCAACATCAGTTTGGAGAGCTGCAGCCTATGCTTTACACATGTTTTTCACTGTGGTATTCTGGCCAGGGACTGGGGTCGGGATGTGTATATCCAGTGTGATTACTGTATGGTCTGGTCTTACCAGTGAGGGATACACTTCTCATCTTGCCATCCAGTACACATGTTGCTGATTATCACATCCAGTATGCTTACCCCTCTTGTGGGAGTGGTACGTTGTTCCTGGGCATTTTGGTTTATGGATTCTGGGAACTTTTCTCCTACTGTGTTGGTGCTAGTATATTGCTCCTGGTGTATGTCTGGGTATTTTCAGTCAAGCAATATAATGTGGTTTGGGGGGCTTGATATATTCATGTATTCCAACATAGGCCAGGTGCAGTTCCTGGTATTAGGACAGTAGTCTGCAGCAGGCTATATACTGGGAGGCGGTTTTAGCCATTGGTATTTGACCATGGCTAATCCATGCTGCTTCTTGTTGTGGTACCAACATGGGGGTGTGGTTATCCTTGACATTTATTGCTAGTCACCCTCCTTTTGTAGCTTGTTCCATGTTTTGCAGCTGTACAGCACAGTATGAGGTGTGACCTGGTAGTGTTAGGGTGCTGATGTGAGCCTTGACCCAGTTCTCTATTACAGGACTGGTATCTACATTCTCCATACTGTGTGCGTTTACACTGCACACATCTTGCTGTTTAGACTTCTGGCATTGGGTAGCATTACATCTAGGTTCCTATCCCTTGTGGTACCTATGAATGTGGGTTTGTGTTTTGAGACTTACCTATTCAGGGCATGCTGTGGGTGCTGACAGCCTTTGCCAGTATCCATGGGGCATGGAATGATAGGTGCACGCCACCCCTAGCAGGTGGTGCATCATGTCATGCTCCGCATGTCTTCCCAGCCTGAAACACATTGGCTCCCCTTTGACTAACTGCATTACTTCAGCCAGTTATTGCACTTGATCATCCCATCGCCATTTTGTGGCTTCATGCTTGGTGAGGGTGGATGTTAGTCAGGGTGCTCAGGTGTGCATATAGTACATGGTGTTACATTACTTAACACATGGCATTCATGCCTCAGGTGGTGCTGCAGGGCTGCCTCTGTCGCATGCGCATATTACACTTCCCTGTACATGTTTGTGAGCAGGTCATGTCATTTTAGGCATCCATGTTATTATTTGAGTGAGTCAGAGGTATCATTCCCAGGGTTCCTACTGAGCCAGTGTATGTGCTATGCGTTGCCTCTTTGCCAAGGCCAGGGCATACTGGGCACGCCTCCTTCTGCCTACTGGGGCAGGCTCAGGTTGTTCCTCCTCCGAGTCACGCTCTGCCTGTGATGGCCTTGGCAATGGTGGGGGGCTGTTTGGCCCAGCCCTATGCTGGTCCTGCTGCAGCTGTTTTGCAAGATCATATTATGTAGCATAGCACATACCATGACAATTTGGGTACATGTAGTTGGTGTGTACTGCAAGGCTCCACCAGATGTGTCCAGACACCGGAACCGTGACTTGAGTAGCCCAAACACATGCTCTATTACATTACGTGTTTGTGCATGTGCCTCATTATGGCATTCCTGTTCAGGTGTGTGTGCATTTCTGATGGGTGTCATCAGCCACGGCTCCAGTGCATAACCTGCATCCCCCACTAGGTGTCCATGTGGGATGTCCCCACTGGCAAATGTCTGGTACAGCTGCGTCAAATGCCAGATGTGGGAATCGTGGTAACTCCCAGGGCAGCCAGCACACACATTCATTATTATGCCCTGGGCATCACACATGACCTGGCAGTTGATGGAGGGGAAGCCCTTGCAGTTAATGTAGGCCCTACCCCGCTCACCGGCTGGTGCTTTGATGCGTATGTGCGTGCAGTCTATTGCACCCACTACCTCAGGGTATTCCGCTATTTGCTGGAAGAGACGGGTCACCTTTAGATGCCCGACAACGCGTTCTGCCGACACGGAATCCGACGGGACGAAAACACCGACAACACAGATGACCGACAAGGTGAGAACCCGACGGACTCGGTAAGTGTGCGATCGAGTGAGGGATTTAGTGTTAGGGAGCGGACAGGTAAGTGTGCGATAGTGAGGGACTGTGGGTTTAGGGGTGGGTAAGTGAGTTAGGGTTAGGGGCAGGTAGGTGGTAAGTGTCGGTAGTGTCGGATCTTGGGGTTACGGGTGGGTAAGTGAGTTAGGGTTAGGGTGCAGGTAGGGTAAGTGTGCGGTAGTGTCGGATCTTGGGGTTACGGGTGGGTAAGTGAGTTAGGGTTAGGGTGCAGGTAGGGTAAGTGTGCGGTAGTGTCGGACCTTAGGGTTAGGGTTTGGGTTAGGGATAGTGCATATGTTATGTAGTGTACTGTGTTGTTTACGTGTAGTGTGTTGCTGTAATGGTTTTCGGTGTTTTGCGTTGTCGGCATTTTTTGTTGTCGGTCTTTTGGTGTCGGTTATTAGTGTGTCGGCGAAATGAGATTTCGAGGATTTAAAGGTGATCCAAAGAGACGCATATTGCTGGCCAATACCTCACGGGCATTGGGGAAATATACATGATCACCGACATGTGCTGACATGGCATCCAGGAACTGGTGCAGTACCCTGGAGGCTGATGCCTGTGATATCCCCATCATATCGCCAGTTGGTCTCTGGAAGGTACCTGTTGCTAGTATTCTTAGGCCAACACATACCTTGGTTTCCACTGGGATGGGTTCCCCTCTGTTGGTTCTGTGTGTGAGGCGTGGCCTGCACAGCTCAACAATTTGCTGCAGGAGCTCTCTGTCCACTCTATAGCGCTCTACTATCTCCAGCTCATGTAACCCATGGTAGGTGACCTTGGGCCTGTACACTCTTCTCCGTCTCCTCACTGTGGGTTGTCTGGCACCATCTGCATTGTCACCACCCTCAGCAAGGCGTCTATGTCTCATTATGACAGCTATGGCAGCCCCTAACATTTCAGCTCTGAGTGAAGCTTTTTCAGTTTTCACTTCTATTAGCTTACTCCTGTCTTGCAGTGTCTCTTAAGAGAAACATCCTGCACTACTGTTTGCAGATTTTTAAGTGCTGGGCTGGGCTACTATTCTGCCTGTGTAATTGCCTGCTTCTAATTGTTTTCACCTGCTAGCTTCAGCAGTTATCCCTGCTAGCTTCCTATTAATTCTGTTGCTTCCTTTTTCCTTTCTGTTTACTCAGGGGGGAGCAACGTGCATACCAGCAGAAACACGCTCACAGTGGCTTACACGCACGCACACATGCTTACACGATTCAGAATCTACTTATTCGGGTTAAAACGCGCGCACACCCGCGCAAACACTGTTACACGTCTGCCAACAGCCTCCAACATGCTCAGCCTGCCCTACACACACGCACACCAGCGCAAACAGTGTTAAACATCTTCCAACACGCTCCCACATGCTCAGTCTGCCTTACACGTGCTCACACTGTCCTACTCGCGCTTCATGGCATGCACACGTGCGCATGCACACCCAGCAAGAAACTTTGGTGTAAGTAACAGTGTACACCTTCCATTTCTTGACTTTCCCTGACTTATCTAGTGGCACACCTCTTTCCATGATCTGTGTCTGTCATCTGTCATGTTACACTGACCTCCAATGAACTGCATTTTTTTCTACCATTCCCCCCTGTGATGTCACCTATCTCCTACTCTATTCCTCTCCCTTATGTATCTCTTACACTACTCCGACTGTGCTCATTTGCTATGTGACTGTGAGATTCACTATCCTAACCCTCATTTACATGAGATTGCCTACTAATGCTTAGTTACATGTCTTAGACTCAGCTTCCCCCCTTAGCAACCACTACACGGTGGCCATGTTGTTTTTGGTCTGCTGTTCCCTGCATTGTCATTCCATGTATTGCATGAAACCCACATTTGTGGGTTTATAACCTTCTTTTTTATGGTTTTATACAGCGCAGCCTGTTTGCACGGGGCTGCGCTGGGTTTAAACATCGGCGATCGCCGAAAAATAAAATTATATTTGTAATATTTTTGCATCGGGTTACCTTGCCAATGGCCACATATTTGGCCATTGGCATGCTGCCTGACACATATGCACCCTTTATTTGGAGCTGACATGGCTCGCTAGGAATTTAGAAACGTACTCAGTTGTCAACTGAGTACATTTCTGCAGCTAAAACGTCTCTTACACGGACTGGTTTCTGCTTCGTGGATCACTAATATACCTCATTTGCATACCTTTTGGCTGCAAGTGAGGCATTTAGCATGCCCATGCCCAGTCCGTGTAAGAGACATTTTAGCTGGTCTCTTACACGGAGTTTAGGGCTGTTCCTGGATCACGAGGCTTGCATGGAGTGTTACACGTCTCTTACACTCCGTGCAAGCCTTCGTGAATCCTGCCCATTGTGTCTGTAGCTGCCATAAAGTAATTTATTTTTAGCTATTTTTCTGAAGTTTTGCTGGACTGAAGTTAACCTCCTATTCCAGTTTCCACTGTTAAAAATATATACATTTAAACAATTACAACATTGCATGTACATTTCTGTTCTACTCCAGTAGGGCTCACTGTGGTTTCAGTTCAAACAGCACTTTGCAAAAACCTTTTCAACACACACTTCTGTACCAGCAGTTTGATATAGACATGACATAAAGTTCTAATACATTTGTAATACAAGCATCTTATATAAATCATGTTGATGTACACAAATGACATATAATTATTTACAAAAATCTAGATAGCTGTGCTGGCAGTATCCCCTTCACAATTGTCATTACTCTACAGCTTATTATATAAAAGTTCTTTATACGTACATGTAAGGTTTAACCATGTGCTCCCCCCAGAAATCTTTTAGGCTCCAGAAGAAGGACAGCCTTTAAAACATAACAGTCACTTATTCACCCATAGCAGTGAGCTATGAACATGTAGGAAGGTGGTGGTGGTGTGTTTATGTGTGTGTGTAGATGAATGCGCATGTCTGTAGAGGCATAAATGAGGCTGCATGAAAATGTGTGTGTGTGTGTGTGAATTTCTATCTGTCTTGGTGATCTCACTAGGGAGTTTGGGTAGGGAATCATGTGTGTGTGTGTGTGTGTGTGTGTGTGTGTGTGTGTGTGTGTGTGTGTGTGTGTGTGTGTGTGTGTGTGTGTGTGTGTGTGTGTGTGCATTTGCATGAGTGTGTGAGACATAAAGGGGTCATAATAATGAGATAATAAAGTGGGTATAGCTGTCTTTGAATCACATTTGCTCACTGTCATGCTATTTTACTTACCTGCATTGGGCAATTAGCTTGAGAAGCAAGTATTTTACTAAATCTTAGGAAATGTTTTTTACTGTAAATCTGGTGCATGACTATTTGAAAGAATGGACATTTCTATATGAATATGTATGGAGACAGTAACATACTCTTTTTATACGATTTCAAGTGTATGATATTTTTATTTGATTTGGGTGAGACTTTTAAGAATGATTCCACTGACTGCCTTTCTTTCCTACCACCTTCCATATTATTTCTTACTATACTGCTTGTATCTCCAGCCTGATTACCAGCACATGCGTCATGTCCTTGTCTTTATATTAACTTTTGTCTCCAAATTGCATTTTATCCCTTTCTGGGTATACACTAGGACATTATCACGCTCACTTTTTTCTTCAATACACCTACTATGCAGGAACCAGCATGCCTCACTCCCTATGCAATGTAATCCGTGTTTCTGTTATGACTCACCTTTAACAATAGGCTCTTGAAATTACACAGCATAACTTCTTTTTCAACCATATCTGCCTTTTTGATCTGTTTTCTCCTGTTTCATTGTTCCCTTTACCAAACGCTTATATGTTCATATATACTTACCAGGCTTTTGATCTGTGAGGTTTCAAGAAACTTAGCCTTACATTCCCATGGTATGTTGGGTATGTTATGCATTTTTCTCCTATCTATGTGAAACAAGTAGAAAGTGCTGTATTCCCCAAATCAGAACTATTTCTCAATGCTGAAGTTGGGGTTACTGCAATCCAAGCTGAGTTCAAATTAGACATGACATAAATTCACTGTCAAACAAGAAATATGTGGGAGAGAAAATTATTCAAATTCATAAGACAATGAACTTGGAAAACATTGAATTCAAAGAAAACAATTTCGATTTTCAATGGACTTTCACCTAAGAAAGAAGACAGCCAACAATGGCATTTTTGAACTCCTGGAGACAAGCATCCCCCCCCCCCAACCCATTCTAGAACTTGTGGAAAGGATAGAAAAGACACAGTGGGATATTTGTTATTAAAATACTTCTGAAAGAAAATGAATTGTGCTTAAAACCATTGAAAGAACATTAAACTAATCAAATCCATTATGGTCTGCTTAGGAAAAGTTTTATGAGTTTAGTTATTTGGTACATCAGTTAAATGAAGCTTTTACTAATTTATCCAAACCTCTGTGCCTGTGGTTTTTAGTTTATGTTGCATAACAATAAAGTAGAGTTTGACTTACAATCCATTCTAAAATGCTACAATGGTTACAGTAGCTCTTCTACACTGTACATGACTCAACTGCAACTTTTTTTCATAACATCTATTCCTTACTTGCTGTGTTACTTTTACTAAAGTAAACTTCACAGTTTCCCAATAAATCATTATTTAATTGCAAAGAAATTAGTTAACTCTTTCACTGTGGATAATCTCACCTTCAGTAGGACTCTTCCCTAGTTCATAACAGTGCACTCCTGGTATGCCATGAAAGGAGACTGTAACTTAGCATGGGCAACCGGAAACAGCATGGACAACTGGAAAATATTAGGGTTCAACCAAACACCCTAATAATGGGCGATTTCAACTACCCCACCATTAACTGGGAAAACTACTCATGTACCAACTCCTTCGCCCGCTTTCTGGAATTCATAAACTCCAATGCCCTGGATCAACTTATCCACACCCCCACCAGGGGCAACAATATCCTAGATCTAGTCATTACCAACATGAGTGACCGGTGTTCCATACCTGAAGTCAATGCCTCATTTGTCCGATCCGACCATAAGCTAATTACACTAGATATCCACATCCTGCCCCCACCCCCATTAAGGAAACCATGGTAAAAAAATTTCTCCAAAGCCAACTTCATGCTTCTTAAGACAGAAGTGGTGAACTTCATGACACCCATGCAGACGTACAATACAGTTACAACTACTGAATCCTACACAATTGTACTTTATAAGCACTTACATGAGTGCACGGATCATGCTATCCCAAACAGAAGCAAGACGCTATCCTCCAAAAAAATGGAAGCCAATCTGGTGGTCCCCTGCCATAAACAAATTGTACAACACAAGGAAGAAACTGTTGCAAAAGAGAGTAAAATCCCATGAGTGGAGGAGCTCCCTGGTCAGCCTCAGTAAGAAGCAGCAATCCCTGATAAAATCCTCCAAAGCTAATTATGAAAACAAAATTGCCACTGATTCTAAAGACAACCACAAAGCATTCTATAGCTATGTCAAGAATCTCAATGGCAACACTCAGATCTGCTCTGAGTTACAGCACAATGGCACTAAATATACAGACCCAACTGATATTGCCACCATCCTGGCAGATAGGTTCAGTGCTAACTTTACCCCCCTCGCACCCCCTAAAGAGCCCATCTCTATATCGGAAGAATGCAAAGTTCCTGTAATCATGGCTGCACAGGTAAAAAACACACTCTCCAAAGCCAAGAACACAGCATCCATGGGACAAGACAACATCCCAGGCTGCGTTCTACATGAACTACAGAACGAACTGGCACCCCACCTAAGTACCATGTTCAATCATAGCCTCACCTCAGGCTTTGTGCCTGCTGAATGGCGCACAGCGACGGTTATCCCACTCCACAAGGGGGGAGCCACCACGGACCCCGGGAACTACTGCCCCATTAGCCTGACGAGCCTTGTCTGCAAGGCCATGGAATGTATCATCATGGAACTTATAAACAAAGACACTGGTAATCTCCAAACTCTGGACCCCACCCAGTTCAGGTTTGTAAAAGGCAGATCATGTCTCCTAAACCTGATAGACTTCTTTGAAGCAGTCACCAAAGCCGTAGACAAGGGTAAAGTGGTTCACACAGCCTATCTAGATCTTGCCAAGGCTTTAGACACCATCCCCCACTCTGGAATTATAGATAAACTCACTAAACTAGGTATAAATCCCTATGTCATAAGATGAGATGCCAGCTGGCTCACTGGCAGAACCCACACTGTGAAAGTAGCAGACTCCAAATCCGACTTCAGACCAGTGACAAGTGGAGTACCATAAGGTTCAGTCCTGGGTCCTCTCCTGTTTGGTATCTACTTCTCTGAAATACAGGCTAACACAGAAGGTCTTTGGCTAATGAAGTTGGCAGATGACTGCAAACTAGGAGCCATAACCAAAACTCCTAACAATGTAGACATCCTACAAAAAGGGCCTCACTGAGACAGATGCCTGGTGTCAAAGCCATGGCCTCAAGCTCAATGCCAAAAAGTGCACTGTCATCCCCTTTGGTAAAAACTCTGTACCCATGAACTACAACATAGGCGGTAGTCAAGAAATCCTTCTACATGGCACACCTCATCACAAAAGGGTTCTCATCCAGAAAAAAAGAGGTCATTGTTCCCCTCTACTCATCACTCATTAGACCCATTATAGATATAATGCCCCTTTTGGTATGTACCTCACAAGACATCTACAACAACTGGAAAGGCTGCAGAAATACCTCACAAAGAGGATTACCGGCCTCAAACAGATGCCCTATGCAGACCGTCTCAAATAACTTCAGCTTTACTCCATCACATATCGCCTATTCAGAGGTGATATCTGCCTAACATACAAAGCTATGTCAAACCCAGAGCCGTTGGACATGCTCCACTTAAAGAAATCTCAATCCCTCCGAGCTACACGCTCTGGGGATCTAAACCTTGTCACCACAATAAACAGAACATGCCGGAGGGATAGATTCCTGTCCCAGAGACTTCCCATACTCTGGAATAAACTACCTATCTATATCAAACAAAGCTCCTCATTAGCACTCTTCAAGAAAAATCTTAATGATTGGATGAGAAATAGGAAATTCACCCCGGGGATCACTTCTGTGGCTCTGCTCGACAGTGGCACAGGAAAATAATTTTCTTGGGTGGCAAAAACCAGGATACATTTTTGGCTGGGTTTGTATAGGCCCCAGGGCCAATAGCCTAGTACCTACCTATGAACCTATGAACCAATCATCTCTTCCAGACATGTATTGAAAATACTTGTACTACCTGTAAATATATTGTGTGCTGCACAGGAGTTACCTGTTTCTACTACCATATCCACAGCAACATCATGTGCAACTGAATGTGCATTGCTCTCTTTCTTTCCCCACATGATGTCAGAGTATCTTAAGGTGATTTTTCCACAACCACCAAACCCAGTGCCCCACTTCCCTATGCCCACCCCTGTAGTCAACTAAGCAGACCACACACACCCCTTTTGGAAATTTCTGGATCTGCCACTGCATAATACATCCAAGTTATGGTTGTGTCACTGTGGCGATAACATGTATAAGTAAGGGGTGTGGGATGAAGCCCTCAAGTTGGAGGGGTGGTGTGAGAATTCTTCCAAATAAATGTTACATTCACCAATTGTGGTTTTAGTTATGCTTTATGTTTTCTTTTTTATGATGTCTGCTCCTTATTTTTATGATCAATAATTGGAGTAGATATTGTTAGTTTGATCTCAGAACACAGACAAAAATGCTTTTTGTGGCCAGCAGTGGTACGAATGCCTGAGTGTGTGATTTGTATGATGTGTAACTTATGGGACTTGTTTAATAGTACACACACACACACACACACACACACACACACACACACACACACACACACACACACACACACACACACACACACACATACTCTGGAACAGACTACCTATCTATGTCAAGCAGAGCTCCTCATTAGCACTCTTCAAGAAAAATCTTGATGATTGGATGGGTAATAGGAAATTCACCCCGGGGATCACTTTTGTGGTTCTGCTTGACAGGGGCACAGGAAAATAATTTTCTTGAGTGGTGAAAGCCAGGGTACCTTTTTGGCTAGGCTTGTATAGGCCCCAGGGCCAATAGCCTAGTACCTTCCTATGGACTTATGAACCTATTTATCACCATATATTCTGAACTCTGTATTATGTTCATGCACTTCTAACCATATACCAAGCTTCCTTTCATACCTCCTTCCTCTCTGCACCAAACTTTCCACACTCAGTGTTGTCTCTGCCTGACCCTTCTTTCACATTTTTATATCTCTAGATTTCTTTTCTCCTACCACAGTCTTCTTTCATAATTTTGCTTTCACTACTCCTCTACATTCCTGTACCTTGACAGTGCTCTAAGGTATTTATATCCCTGTTTTTATTACTGCATTTATACACAATCTAAAACAATAAATTTCAAGTTACTATCTTACTTCTCTATTAAAATCTCTGATTGTATAACTGTATGTTATGTTTTTTTTTGTATCCTGTATCTCTGAAATTGGGAAATTTCCCAACAGGACGAGTCCAGTCAGTCAATAAATAAATAAATAAAACCAATAAATATATATGCAAGAAGGTGTGTGTGTGTGTGTGTGTGTGTGTGTGTGTGTGTGTGTGTGTGTGTGTGTGTGTGTGTGTGTGTGTGTGTGTGTGTGTACTGTGTATCGATATAAATATAGATATAGATTTAGATATATGCATAGAGGGCAACTGGTCGAATGATCAGCTACTGACATCAAGAATATTAACATTAAAACATCGACTAAACAAAAAACAATGTATTCTGCAAATGATCTGGGGATTATTCTGAAACAGACTAACCAAATGCAAGTGTTGGGGGAAAGTATCCCTAACCCACCACATCCCCCACTGATTATATATACAAAGTCTGAGACTGCACAATCCCCAGGGAAAGGGAATATTCCCCAACATTCTGTCTACATCCACCAAAGAAATGCTGATGTAGCTGGCCTTTCGACCAGCCATCTACAAGATATATATATATATATATATATATATATATATATATATATATATATATGTGTGTGTGTGTGTGTGTGTGTGTGTGTGTGTACATATGCATGCCTATGTGTGTGTGTGTACATATGCATGCCTGTGTGTGTGTATGTGTGTGTGTGTGTGTGTGTGTGTGTGTGTGTGTGTGTGTGTGTGTGTGTGTGTGTGTGTGTGTACACACGTAGTATTTTCATGTACTTTTGTTGTTTATTATTAAATATATTTAACTTTTCATTGTAGCTGGTCTTTTAGAGAATATTTTAATCTCCGAGAGTACTTATATTTATTGGGTGGCACTGTGGCCACTCCTGAAATCATTGCTGTTTGGGCAACATTACCATTTGTATTAATATTAATTTCACTGAGTATAATTGGGTACCCTTGTAAGAACCTTACAGTAGCTGGCTTTGGGGTGTTACAGTCTGGGCAGAGGGACATAGCTACTAAATCTGTGCCAGCCTTTCCCAGGTGTGTGTGTGTGTGTGTGTGTGTGTGTGTGTGTGGGGGGGTGTGGATGGATGTGTGCCACTCTGAAAATTCACATGACTTCCAGAAATGGTATACATGCTACACCTTGAATGCATGCCAAGTTTCAGCATTGTGATTTCATACAGACAAGCCCATAAATCATGGTATAATGTGTAGAATACATGCCAACACATTTTCACAACCTGAATGTAGCAACCCCACAGCTCCCAAATAAAAATAAATTGTGTTGTGTTTTTCAGATGATGTTGGCTACCCATTGTCCTTCCTGCCATTGCCTCCCCCCACTTCTAAACCCTGAAACCATTCTTGAAATGCATGGTAACACTGCCCATGCCCAGACATGTAACATCACTGAAAGCATGCTTGGGCTTAAGAAGGCATGGTTTTATTGCCCGGATACATCTGGTGTGTCTCTGCAATACTCCATTAAGGTAGACAGCAAGATGTAAGTGGTATATGCCGTGCTTCTTAACAGGATTTTGTAAAATCAGATCAACAGCCCAACCATATGGCTGCATTACATCATGTGCCAGACACTCCAGATGTAGCAGAAGCAACAGCAGAAGGTGGTGATGGGAACCTGGCAGCAGGTGATGTATAAGTAGCAAAAGTTGCCCTTGGCAGTGATGAACACACTACACTGACAATTTGGCAGTGCCTGGGCAACAACTACGGACCAAGGCATTGATAAAGTGACAGTGTTAGGCTCAACATGATGCATGCAGTGTTTCTATCATGTTCTGCTGGACACTGCTTGGTCTGGTCATAGCATCAAACATTACCTCATCACAACACAGGAAGGAGGGTGATGTGGGTTACAGTAATCTCCATTTGCAGAGGAGACACAGGGCACAAAACCACAACACTGTTAACGCAAACTGGGTTGGGGAAACACATCACAGAGACTATATGTGGGGTCTGCATTTGCTGGAGGATAAATGCTGTCAGTGATGAATTTCTCCTATGAAAGGGATGGGGTGCCACTGTATGAATTTGGCATGTTATCATTTTGTTAGTGAGAGGGGCAGAGCTCAAGCTCTTCAGTGACAGGGATAGTGTACCACTTCATGACCTGGATCTGGATGTTGCTCGCTCCTGAGGGACACCACTCTTGCAGTTAGGTTCTCCTTGACACTCACAATGAGGGATGTCAAGCCTTCTGGCTGATCCAGACACAATGTACCTCCCACAAAAGCCCACATGCTTCTTTCCACTGATGATGGATGGCACACTGGTAATTCAGGCTGGTATAATGTCACTGACAATCCTACATATGGAGATACTTACTGAGTTCAGACTTTGCACCATAAGGACCAGCAGGCCAGTCATTTCACAGGGCATAATCCCCAGGTCCACACAGAGCTCACAGTGATGCTGGCAGTATTATCACAATGACACATGACACATTTGCCAGCTCCATTGTAAGTCATGCTTGGATGACACTTCTGTGTATATGATTATTTATTGCCAGTGATACATGCATTTCTGGGGTAATTGTGAGACATGATGACATCAGGTACCCCTGTGTTGCTGACTTGTGGTGCATATACCCACCAATTAACAGCACACACCATTGAAGCTGTTGGTTCAGACACGGGGGAGTACATCTGCGGATGACAGCTACAGGAGTCCCATCCTTCACTGGGAATGGTGTGCACTAACTCAGTACAGCCACAGGGTGCTCAGTATGTTTGCCTGCAGTTGCAGATTCTTTAAGTGGGTAGCTCTCTACCCATGACTAAGGCTGGCATACATGTTACTATCTCCTCTGACTGTGATACAGTGTATCTCAGTATCATTGTCTGACTCTGCAGTGGTGCTATTATCAGTTCCTTATCCAGCTTTAGCTGTCATCACCACTTTTATCTATGAATATATAACATATAGAAACAGTGAACACAATGACATATGCTACAAGGTTTCCCATGTGACATGCAAGACAAGAGTGAAAATACATCAAATTCCTTGTTACTCAGCCTCACCTTCTATGGTGGCAGCAGCCTGTTGTACTCCTGATGTGCCTGTGAAAATAAATGCATCTGCTTGGTTAGGATATAACCAGTATGTGTACTAACTATACATACAGACCTGTGCTGCATGCTACTAATCTGCTCTATAACTTATTGATGTGTGAGTGGGGGTGGGCCAGCATGGAACTGACATCTACATGGCCACCAGATACAGATGCTGTTGCATTTCCTCTTCGAAGTAAGACAAAAAAACTCTTTCACATCTGTCAGTTTTGTAGAACATGGAGATCTACTCTGTGCCTTCTGCTTAGCATGGCTGTTAATAATGTCCAATGTGTGACAGTGCCCACCCACTGCACAGATGTCACACGGCACATATTGCTACACCTTATCTTTCATTGGCTAGTCTGTACCCCTCTACCTATTAGCCATAGGCCATGCTGCCAAAGTGCCTGCAGCAGAACATCGATTTCAGTACTGATGGAATTCTCCAGCCCATGTTTGCCTTGTCCTCTAACATGTTAAATTCTGTTTAGACACAGGGCAGGGATATAAGTATACGTATTGCTACAAACATGAATATCTGTATTGAAAGAGTACCTGATCCACAGTGGCACATATTCACAGAACACAGTACCATATAAGTTGTGCTGCACTATAAACTAATATTTCTTCAAAGAGATATAATAAAATGCATTTGCTTAAATGGTATATTAAAGTCCCCCCACTCCCAACACAAGGATATAAGCTGCAGCTGTAGTCACTAAAACATTTATAGAATCAGAGCAAACACAAAATATTCTGCTAGCACATAACAAATGCAACTAAGAAACATATCATGCCCTTACTATCTAAGACATCAAGTTAGAACAGATAATATACACCTTACCAGCAAAATTAAGATACTTACTTATAGAAAAATAATCAGAAAACACTGTACAGTACTCTAGTTTGTGAATTGATGAAGATAAAATGGTGAGAATGCTCTAATCGGTTTACTATTAGAATATTGAAGCGAACTCCGTCAACTGTACCATTTTCGAACATGGAAGTTCGAAAACGGTAATATCGAAGACCAAAAACCAACCTAGGAACGGGTTTTAACATGGGTCGAGATAGGTGTTCAGTGTTATTCCGAACTACAAACCTCTCCCCTATCTCGACCCATGTTAAAACCCATTCCTAGGCTGGTTTTTGGTCTTCGATATTACCGTTTTCGAAATTCTGTGTTCGACAATGGTACGGTCAATGGAGTTCGCTTCGATATTCTAATAGTAAACCGCTTTATTCTATAGCTTTGCATACTATATAGGAAAACAAGATGACATTTCATGGATGACAAAATTTCATAATGTCACTTTCATGCAACAACATTTTAAAAAGAGGCTTTTCAAACAACAGGTGCATAAGAGACTGATCATCTTGATGGAGACTCAGAGTTGATGTGCAAGAGGTATATGTGCACAATATTTTGTGCAGCTATTCAGCAAATGTTCACAAAATGTGAATTCTGAACATGTGTACTTACTACCTAAGTAACTGTCCATCATTTCACTTTATCATTTGGTTTCTGACACTCTGCAAGGCAGAGATGGCTTCTAACACTGCAAAAAATAGAGGTCCTATAAGGCATGCAAAGATGACAATGATTTTTCTTTATTTCCATCCCAAGCAGCAGCTACTGGGTAATTAAGATGGAACCTTCAAGAAAGGCGATGCATGATATGCCCTAGGCCAGAGACAATGTTGCTGTGGACATTAATTGGTCTGCAGAGCAATGCAGGCACCATTATGGTCAGCTACCACATGCCAGAGCTGCTGTAGGAATGGAAAGCAGAGGTCCAAAGGTAGTCTCCAGAGATGTAGTGCATGTTTTTAAAGATTTATTCCTGTTGAATGCATACTGCTTAGTCAGTCGGTTTAGTTTGTGCATTTTATCTTTCAGCTCTTGAAGACATTTGTTTCTGCCAGGTAGGCTGTCACAGAATCCCTGCGTTCCTTCATGTCCTTCATGTTTGTTTGCCCCTGTAAACTATCTTATACCCCCTTTCCATCCCCAGTTTTCCTTGCATAACTTGCCTCTCATTCCTTCAATATTTCTACAGAAGAAAGGGACTCTATCCAAAAACAATAAAACATTACCCTAACCCCTTATTTTCCTATGTATCCTCTTCCCACTCCACTGTTATGCTGAAGGTTGTGGCCATATAATTTTGGCCACCACTGAAGGATTATGTAGAAATTGTTCTTGAAAGTATTGAATCATAGTTCATTGCAGCACAAAGTACGACAACATGCTATGCTGCAGTATTACAAATGCTTCAGCATATCTTGATTTTTACATTTACATGTCTGTCTTTGTATATATTTATAATGCAAAATATCAGTCTCAAGGGTGCTTTCATGGCTCTGAAGTACTTCTTGCTGCAAGATCTGCACAGTAGCACTGCTGATTAGCAAATCAGAGCTGAGTAGGTATAATTGCTCAGAGATACTACAAGCTACACACACACATATATTACTATCACTTGCACTGCACAACCCCAGTTTATTCTGCAAGGGTTGTGGGCCTTACCAGCAAATTCCTATGATTTCCATCTTTTATGTGCTCATAAGCACATATGGTGGACAGTACATTGTGTTGTTTTGCTGTGTACCCTGAGTACAACTATATAATACCCAAGAGACCTTGCTTGTCCGTCTCTTGAATATGTCTATTTCTGCCCTCTAATGCACCCTTAGTATAAACATTTTGATTGCTCAGTTGTAGTTCTACCTTTCATGTGCAGAATACAAGCACAGAGAAATTAGGTTATCAGGTACTAATGAATACTTTTGTGCACTAATGGGTTTGAGTCCATACTTTTGCATATTGTGTGGTGAATCAGTATACATCTCAATTGTACAGATTTTTGCAGAATGTCCAGATTTTTGTCCTATATTTTTGGACTGTTTCTCATAAAATTGTGGTTTTCTAGCAAATCATTGGCAAATCATTGAGGGTTGAAGTCAGGAAATAAATGAAGACATTTGAGTTTCAGACTTTATACCCTTCAGAAAATTCATGCTAATGTAAAACCTGTCATTCTATCAACTTTCTAAGTATATAAGGGCAATATTTAAAAAGTGTCCCTATTTTGGGACATTTGCCCTCCCCCCATTATTTCCAGCTTTGTCCAGATTTCTTGCTCTAAGAGCTTGAGAGGTATGGTGGTGATAAGCAAATCAGAAGCATGTTATATCATTTTCCACTTTATTAGAACTAGTGTAACCAAATACATTATACTGTTGTGTGTTTACCATGAAATGAGTTGTTCACATCTCTTTGTTTTATGTAGTAGGATTTGTCTTTCAGTTATGTCATGTGTTGTAGATTTTCATTTTCTTTTCTTGTTTTTTTTTTTTTTGTTGCATTTGATTTCTTTCCTTGTTTTATTTAAAGTTGTTTGTCTGAAATGCTGCTGTTGCATTTACAATCTAGGTTCAGTAGCAGCAACTAGGTTATTAGAATGGATCCCTGTTAAGATGTCAGCACTTGAAATGGCAAGTGCTGAAAAGTCTTAAAAAATACCAAAAAGACAGGAGAAGAGCAAACCTCGAAAATCTCTCTTCTCCTTAAAACTTCCTTGTCAATTTCTCAAGCCCCCCCTGCACCCCCACACTTCACAAACTTATATAACTTCAAGAGGGTCTATATTACAATGTTCAAACTCACAGGAGTTTGAACATTGTAATATCGAACCCAAAAGTCCGAAATACAAAAACAGCAAAGCCACGGCAAACCGTTTTTTTTTTCCCAGGGGAAAAAAATCAGGGGGCCATTTTTGGGGCTTTGCTAATTCCTCCACTGTGGTGCGATCTCAGAGTTGGTATATTTAAGTAGGAGGAGTGGGGGGGCAAAACGCCCCACTTTAGTTTAAGTTTCAAGTGTAAGTGTTTTGGTTTTTTTTGTAACGGAACAGCTATTTTTTTTTCTGGGAAAAAAATCTCTGTTTGGTGTTTTTGTAATTATTGCATTTCGAACTTCACGGTTCGATATTACAATGTTCAAACTCCTGTGAGTTCAACATTGTAATACTGACCCACTTCAAGATTGCCATACCTTGGAGAAAAGGGAATATTCTGAAAAATGACATCTCGGACTTAGTATATGTATACCTGTTCTTTCAGGCATTCAGTCTCTATATTTTGGGACTCATTCTAGCAGGTCCCAAAATTTCAAATGGTTACCTATTTTAACAGATATTTGCTTAAAAGTTATTTACCTTTCTTATTAAAATAAAGCTAGTGTATTTAGCTAAGAGTGATACTGAGTGCAAAAGCTCTCCATATACAGAGCAGGAGGCTTGCCCCCCCCTGCCAAAACACATCTTCATATCTTTGTATATGTTTGTGGTACATTGATATGCTTGCTTTAATGCTAGTGTACATGATATTTGAGTGTTTTATGTTCAGGCAAGCATCTAAGCAATTCCGTTTTAGATAGTGCACCATTAACCCTGATGAGAAGCAATTCTACCTAGTGCAGTAATTCAAGAATACATATTTACAGTTCTTAACTCATTCACTCTAAAGGAGCTCAGGAAGTTTGCACTGTAGCTTCCAATGGGTGGAGCCTAAACCATTTGACAGAATCAAATTATGTCCTAACATTTCAAACAAATGTTCATATCTCTGGAATCATAGGGGTTATGAAAGAAGTATAAATGGCAAACTCTTCAGCAAAAACTATTTTTAGAGTTGTAGTATTCTTTAGGTTCTATCTTAAACAAAGTGTATAAGTCACAGTAAACACAGTTACTATTGCATCTGTAATATTTTGTAAACAACTTATAATAAATAGTTCAGCAACCACTCAAGTTACACACATACTGTCAGCAGCATTTTATTCATCTAACTGAGAGCTTCCATATTAGGCTAAGGAGTTCTATCTGTGTTACTTAGTTGTTGAGAAATTTAGAAAAATGTGAAAATTATATCTATATAAATTAATAGCATAAAAACAACAGTTATTATCTATTTAACTGCACTAGACAGAGGTCAAATATTAATGTAGTTGAGTTTGCCATTGTGTAAGCTTTAAGATGAAATATTTTAAAACCTTGTACATAGCATGGTTTTGGAATTATTGATGCAAATATGAACAAGCAATATTTGATGCCTAGAGGTGTCAGTAAGTGTTAACTGCAGATGCACCTGGAGGTGACACTTGGATGTAATGAGTTAAAAATGAAATAATATTTTCACTATTTATTTATTTATTTATTTATTTATTACTTACTTACTTACTGGTAAAGTCTAACTAGCTACAGGCCCTTTTTCAGTGGAGGCCCGGGAAGAAATGCTCCGTTTTATAGAATGAGTAGAAGGCAGTTATACAAGATTTACATAATAAATGCACTTACATACAAAGAATAATAATTTGACAGTTAATCAAAAAATAATAAATGTACATGAATAGTAAGTGTACATGCATAAAACAATAAATGAACATACAAAAATCGTAAGTAAAATATTAGTTAAAGTCATGCTTATAAGAGTCTAGTTATTTTCAAAAGTAATCAGCTGAAAATAGATATTGAGTAGGACAGAGTGAAGTAATTATAGGATGAAGATGGTTACAAATTAAGAAGGAGTATATAGAGTATATAGTAGAATTAAAACAGATTCTAGATGCAAACATTCAGTAAGGCAACCTGACATAAGAAGTTAATACAAAAAGAAATATTCTAGCCTAAAATGCCAGTTTCCATGCAAATCTTATATTGCAACACTCATACAGTTCAGATTCATGAATTTCTGGTATTTTTCTCAGAAAATGAAAAAAAAAATCAGTGCTCATGGAGATTGTTTATGTGTCCTTCAGTCTCCCTCCACCACATACAAAGCACCTACGGCACAGTTTACAACTATCACAGTGCTGTCCAGCTTTTAAATATTCTAGATTTCATGCTTTCCTGAACTCATCCAGTGTTCAACAGGTATGCCTGCATATTGGCTATGTTACTCTTCCTTTAAACATGCTATTTCCCCCACTCGAGGCACCTGCAGTGCTCTCTGCTACACGTTTGGGTAAACTGAAATGAAATGCTAACATTAAATGCAAAATCCCCTTTCCAATGCACTTGCAGTACAGTCATGCACAGTATTTCACACAGTAACATCTGGCTGTGCATCCCAACAGCCACTGTACCTTGACACTCATTTTCTATAAAATTTGCATGTTGCACTCAATGTACCTTTGAAATTAACAGTACTGCGAGCTATTTTTGAACCTACTATCCATTTCACTATAACACAATTAGTGGTACATGTGCAGTGCTGTTTATAAATCAAGCATCTGTTGCTGCTGCAGATAAGGAAGTTATCCTCAGTACTACACATGGAATACAGTTCGGAGGACACCAAGATGGCTGACCTTTTCCTGTATAAAAGTAAGAGGTTGGTGGAACTGTCAGTAGATATCAAGTCATTCAGTAACTTATGGAATTGTCTCTCCCTTCTTCAAAGCAGTTTTATTCTATGTCAATGAACCCATATTTACAAATGTAATATATAGCGTGCATAATGCAGATTAGCAGATCAGTGCACACATCTGCATGTTCTATAAGAGTTGTTGTATGGAAGACTGCATTATGCCATTATACTGTCATATTGTGTATATAACAAAGCAATAACTTATAGAAGAATATATATACACACAGAATAATATGTCAAAGTGACATATATCTAACATAAAATGCTTCAAATGATGACAGCTGATCAGGTGTCAGCATCTTGCCCCAAAATGACTGGCCTGATATTTGATGCCTGGAAAAAATCTGACTCACACTGAGTATTTATATTATGAACCAAGAGCAGGATATCTAGAGTCCTTGGAAAAAAGTAAAAAATATGGCATTTGTATTATTATATAATATTATTAATATATAATACAATATATTATAGTATTATTATTATTATATATTGTATTATTGACATGCTGAACAGAAAACTTAAGAAATTCTCTATGAAAAGCTGTTTTAGTAGCTGAGCATTTTTAACATTTTTGCATACCACTGTTTAAACTGAGGTGCACCATTCTAAGAATAAACACTGATAGAACAGAAGAAGGTAAAACAATCTAAATCATGAAAGCAGATTAATTATTTATTGGAAAAATTATATTTAGCCAGCTGAGATGCCATGCACAGCTTGTTGTTGTTGTTTGTCCTTTCAGCTTTTCCCAGTTAGGGGTCGCCACAGCGGAACTCCGGTCTGCTAATGATTGACAGTAGATCTTTTTATGGTGCCGAGTTGCCATCCTGATGCCCAGCCTTCAGCGAAGGCACGCCCATTCACGCATGTCTTTCGGAGGCCACTCGACCGCGGGGAGGACATGCAGACTCCACTGCCCAAAATGTCAGTAAACATCTTTAATTATACTTATATATATATTTATGACTTTTGATGCTACAGCTTGCTGCTTTTCTGATATTTAAAACATTTTTAGTGTATCACTGCTGTTTTTCAGCTGTTTAAAACATTTTAGTGTTTCCCACCTAAATTAGTGCAGCTAGTAGCTATAGTATAGTCCAGAAATAAGTTTGCTGCATCTGGGTCTGTTTGTAGTGGCTGTTGTATTCTGAGCACATTTTCTTCAGTCCATCTTTGATTGGAAGGTGCCCTTCTGCACCCTTGTGAGAGAAGTGTGCTAATTGGAACCTGTCTGGTGAAGGATGATTGGTCTAGGGGCTTGGAGTAAACACCCACATTGCTTCTTTTTGTTTTTGTTTTTAAGTTTTCTTAATTTTTTAGATTTTGGTATTTAAGCCCTGCATTTGGGTGGGTTTTTGCTTGTTTGTGCATCATACAGCACTGTGCACTGTCGCACAATTGTACCCATATCCACGCAGATAATTTTGACAATTTTTCCCTTAGATACTGCTGTAGTACATTAAGTAGTCCAAAAACCCCACCAGAAATACCCATCTACAGATCACCTCCAGGGAGGTGGACATCGAGCATAAATAAACTTTACAACAAATACAAAAAGTTGCTGTCTAAGAAAACTAAGGTGAGGCCCCAACAATGGAAAAGCACCCTCCTCAACCTCAACAGGTAAATAAGACAACATGTCAAATCCTCTAAGTGTAACTTTGAGAAAAACTTAGCAGTCACAGCCAAAGATAATCATAAGGCCTTTTACAGCTATGTATGTAGCCTAAAAGATAGGACCCAACCATGTGCCAATCTAGCGATTAATGGTATCACGCACACTGATCCTGCAGAGATAGCAAACCTGCTAGCAGGCAGATTTGGTAAAAATTTCACTCCTTTATCCACTCCAAACGTATCACAAACCTTGCCCCCAACTTCCCCCACCCTATATATCCAAAGAGCAGGTAATTAAAGCCTTGTCTATGGTAAAAACACAGCCTCAATGGGACCAGATGGCATCTTCTAAACAAAATAAAACATGAACTAGCATCACCATTAAGTATCCTATCCAATCACAGCTTAACCATTGGCTTTCTTCCTGCGGAATGGAGAACATCAACAGATATATCCTTCCACAAAGGTGGCTTAGCAACAGACCCAGGGAATTATACACCCATAGGTCTGACCAGCCTCATCTGTAACGACATGGATTGTATCATCATGGATCTCATAAATAAAAACATAGACGACCTCCAAACTCTGGGTCCAATCCAATTCAGCTTTGCCAAGGGCAGATCCTGCCTGTTAGACCTGGTGAATTTCTTTGAAATTGTGCCCAGGTCTGTTGATGAGGACAAATCTGGGCACACAGCATACCTCAACATGGCAAAGGCCTTTGACACAATCTCACACTCAGGCATTACCAATAAACTTAGCAAACCAAATGTAAATCCATTTGTTGTGACATGGGTTGCCAAACTGGCTCACAACTGGACACACACTATCAAAGTGGGTGACTCCACATCAACCAGCAGACCTATCACCAGCCGGGTGCCACAATGGTCAGTGCTGGGCCCCCTACTGTTTGGTATTGGTATATACTTCTCAGAAGTTCAGGCCAAAACTAAGGGGGTCTGGCTGACCAAATTTGTGGATGACTGCAAACTGGGTGCAATTACTGAATCCCCAAATGATGTCAGTATACTTCAGGAGGGTCTTATGCAGATGAATGACTGGTGCCTTAGTCATGGCCTGAAACTGGATGCAAAGAAATGTATCATCATTCCCTGCAGTAGAAACCATGGCCCTTTATGCTATCCAATAAACAATACCCGATGTAGCTACGAAGAGTTAAGAGATCTGTGATTACAAGTAGACTGCAATCTTAATTTTGACCACCATGTGTCTACTGTAGTAAGGAAGGCTTTCTACACAGCACACTTGATTAGCAAAGGCATCACCTCTAGAGCAAAGGAGGCTATAAACCCTGAATACTCATCACTAATCAGGCCCATAACTGAGTATAATGCCCCATTCAGCATAAACTGTACAAAACACCTGCAGCAATTGGAAAGACCTCAGAGGTTTCTAACTAAGAAGACCAAGGGACTCCAGCACATGGCTTATACAGACCGACTAAAGTCCTTGTCACTGTACTCAGTATTGCACAGACTTCTTAGGGGAGACTTATGCCTGGCTTACAGAGCAATCTTGGACCCAAACCTAAAGAATTTGCTACACATTCGTAAATCAAACAGGAGCTACCCATTCCAGGGACCTAAATATGGGGTGCAACTTGAATATGATGTTCTGGAGGGACAGATTTGTCTTCCAGTGACTGCCATGTCTTTGGAATAGGCTGCCATTTCATGTAAAGCAGAGCATCTTTATGTCACTGTTCAAAAGAAACCTGGACGAGTGAATGGGGCACCATAAATTCTTAAAGGGGATAGCATACACAACCCTTCTGAACATGGGCAATCATTACTAAATACAATCATGGGTATCAACTAGAGTATCTATGGTATTACATTGGGATGAAATGGCTAGGCTTAAAATGAATGCCGGGTCAATAGCCTAGTGTTATGACCCACCACTTCCAACCAATATGTGATGTGGATACCCTACCTCTGGGCCAGTAATCAAGGAGCCTTAATCCTCACCACTGGAACCTGTGTGGGGACATTCACTGGGAGGATAACAGGTGCACACACGGTATTTCCAGATCCAGCTCTCTTCATCAACTCCAATGTCTCTTAATAGCACACAGAGACCACAGTCTGTCTGGGTTTGGTTCCTTTGCCTTTCTCCAGATCCCCAGTAAGATTCCCTTCTGGCACAGCTATAGAATTGAGTCCTTATCCAGAGTTCCAAGCCAAGTCTTGCAACACACTCTGTCCAGCCAGTGCTTTATGTCCCTGCCCAAGTAGCTGACACACACATTCTTGAAGATTTGATTTTCACACACACACAAACACACACACACACACACACACACACACACACACACACACACACACACACACACACACACACACACACACTTGAGAAAGGCTGGCACAGGTTTACTAGCTATGCCTCCTTTTGCCCAGACTATAAGGTAGTTACCACGGCCACCTGATCCTCTTGACAGCTCCTTTAAGGCCCTTAACAAAGAGTGTCCAATCTTACTGTGTAAAATTAATATTAATACAAATGGTTGTTTGACCAAGAGCAAAGCTGTTAGGAGTGGCCCACAGAGTGTCACCAAAAATATGCAAGTACTCACAAAACCTAAATATCTCTAAAAAGATCAGCCACAATGAAACTTTTAAATATATTTAATAATAAGTAATAAAAGATCAAGACAATAATATATATATATATTCTCAGTGATGTCAGAGTTCAAAATCACAGGAAATATTTAAAACAACATTGAAGGACAGTCTCAAACAAATAAAGAAAAATAATATCTAAACTAAGTTTCACTATATTCCTGACTGAATTTAACTCTTTCACTCCAATGGAGATCAGGAAGTTTGCACTGTAACTTCCAATGGGCAGAGCCTAAGCCTTTTGACAGAATCAAATTATGTCCTCACATTTCATACAAATGTTCATATCTCTGACACCATAGAGGATGTGAAAGAAGTATAAATGGCAAACCCTTCAGCACATACTATTTTTATAGTGAAAATATTCTTTAGGTTCTAGGTCTTAAACTGACTTTTATAAGTCACAGTAAACAAAGTAACTGTTATGTTTGTTATATTTTGCAAACAACTTACAATATCTCAGCAACCATTCAAGTTGCACACATACTGTCAGCAGCACTTTATTCATCTAGCTGAGAGCTTTCATATGAGGCTACCGAGTTCTGTCTGTGTTACATGGTTGTTGAGATGCTTGGAAAAATGTGAAAATTATATCTATATAAATTAATATAATGAATGCAACAGTTAATATTGCTTTACCAGCACTAGACAGAGGTCAAACATTAATGCAGTTGAGTTTGCCATTGTGTAAGCTTTAAGATGAAATCTTTTAATACCTTGTATATAGCATAGGTTTGTTATTATTGATGCAAATATGAACAAGTGATATTGGACGCCTAGAGGCATCAGTAGGAATTAACTGCAGATGCACCTGGATGGGTCACTCAGATGTAATGAGAATTATTCGATTCCCTAATAACTTACTTAGGCAGATGATATGGTGAATGCGCCTTCCTCTTCTCAGGTCAAAGACAGAATACAAATTGCTCTATCTCACTAAGAGACTTCTCAAAATAATATCTAAAATATTACTGCTTGGATAACTTGCAGAATGACATCATTTCTGGTCATCTGACTTCTAGTTCTCATGCAAACCTCTATTGCTGGCACCTGGCAGGACTTAGCACCTACCTGTAAAAATACACACACAAGAGTTTTTGTTCAGATCTTTGGCAGGTGCTGGAAGTCATAAAACAATTGCATTCTCCATGCATTCAGAGTAGTGATTAGTTAATCCCACAGACAATTCAGAAAGCTTTGTTTTACAAACTTTGTGTCTCTGTCTGCATTGAAACCTATGAGATGGCATCTTTATGGCCTAGCCTATAAAGTGATTTATTTCAGATATTTTTCTAAAGTTTGCTGGACTGAAGTTAACCCTCCAGTTTCCTCTGTTAAACATATACATTTAAACAGTTACGAGAGTGCATGCACATTTCTTTTCTCTTCCAGTAGGGTACACTGTGGATACATTTTAAAGACAGCACTTTACAAATAACTTTTCAACACACATGTCTGTACAAAGCAGTCTGATATATACATGACATATAATTCTAATACATATGTAACACAAGCATCTTGTATAAATCATTTCAATATTCACCAATAGCATATAATTATTTACAAAATTCCAGTTAGCTGTGCTGGCAGTACCTCCTTTCATCACAACTAGTAACCTCTTATGATCCTATGATCCTATGTAATAGTAATAAATATTAACACAGTTTTTCAAATTGCTAGATATAGAAGACAACTAATCAAAATGTATGTAACTGAAAAGTCAGGCAGAGAGAAAATATTTATTTTATAGCTGAGAACATAGTATTCTGTCTGCAAACTTGACTCCAAAGTCAAAATGTATCACATTCCTCTTTTCTCTTCCACTGCTGGATGTTAACTGGTTGTCTGACAGAACCCACATGGTTAGAGTTGCAGGTGCCACTTCTGAAATCAGAAACCATAGGGATCAGTGTTGGGCTGTCTCCTATTTGGCATTAGTTTCTCACACTTTCAGGGCAGCATTTCTGGTTTATGGTTATTTGTATGGGTGTTGCTATTCAACCTTCTACTCACTCACAGTTGTTCCAACATGACTTAAATCATTTTAACAATTGATACAAGGACAATGGCCACAAGTTAAAAGTGAAAAATGTAACATAGTTTATTTTGGTAAACAAAATATTTTCAAATACCATACAGGTGCCACACGCCTTCAATCAGACATTGTCATGAGGGATCTATGCACTCTTGTTGATAATTCCTTATTGTTTGACCATCATGTCTTTACAGTAGTTCAGAAAGCCTTTAACTGAACTCATTTACTTCACAAAAGCATCTCTATCAGATCCAAAGAAGTCTTAATTCCCCTTTACTCATATTTCATCAGACTGCACATTTTGACATGCATTTGTCTAAACATATCAATCAACTTCAAAGACCTCACAGATTCATATCAAGAAAGATCAAGGGCCTCAAAAATCTTAGCTATCAAGACAGACCAGAAGCCCTGTCACCTTACTCAGTCACTGATTAGAATCCTCCATGCATCTAGCTTTTAAATCCATGTAAGATCCAACCCTCTTTGACCTCCTATTCCTTCATGGAATAAATAATACCTGAAATTCATGGTTTAAGAAACTAAACCTTCATATACAGATAAATAAAATGCATTAGTGTGTTAAATTTATATCCCAATGTATCCCTCATCTCTGGAACTACATGTCAAATAGAGTAACAAGTTTGTCACCTTCAAGGCAAACATAGATAACTAGATGGCAGCCTTAAGTTGTCCCCTGGTCTATCTATGTAACCTTAAGACTGGAAGGAGGTTTTGTTTTTCTTTTTGGCTAGACTTTCAATGGCCTGCAGGCTGATTGTATAGTAACTAGCTATGAACCTTTGAAATTATTATTATGAATGAACACATATGTAATATAGGATGGATGCTCCTTTATACTGATTTAGCCATTGTATGGGTGCATAGGAGAAAACAGGTTGTCATCAACTATCAACCATTACATTATTACTGTGTTTAGATTTATAGATCAAGCTTTTCATAAATGTAAAGAATTCAGTACAGATAATGGGTTTAATTTTGATATGAACATTGTGGCTGCAGTCAGAAAAGACTTTAGGGGTCAAGTGCAAGCATGATTTTAAAGTACATGTTCAGTTAAACGTGTGGTTATATTATCTGTCTCTGCATAGCTCTTGACATTTCCAGTCATTGAATCTGATACTGTTTTTGCATCCAGCTAACCAAACTGTGATGTCCCTACTCAGGGCCAGTTATTAAGGACCTTGAATCCTCACCACTGGCACTCGAGATGGGCATTCACTTGGTCAAAAATGGATACACCCAGTATTTCCAGATGCAGCTCTCTGCATCAAGCACAATTTTCCTTAAGAGCATACAGGGAGCACACTCAGTCAAGGGCCTTGGTTTCCCTCCAGGTCCCCAGTAAGAACCCTCCCATTGGCACAGCTGTAGGGTTGAGTCCTCAGCTAAGTGTCCAAGCCAAGTCCTCCAGCACCCTGTCTGTGAAACTAGTACTTAGTGTCATTGCTCCAAGTAACTGACACATGAATTATCTTCTGCCCCTCCTTTCTCTCTTTCCACTTTACTTAAAAAAAAAAAAACTTTGCTACAATCTCTCTGTGTTCTGACTGAGTGTGCTTCTCAGATGATAAGTATATTTTTTGGCACATTTTAATTGTTCAGAGTTGAATAAAACAATAACAATTCAGTTCAGAATACATTTTGAATAAATTGCATTTATTTAAACTGTATTTGCTTTAATGCTGCTACACACTCAAGTGTGCTAGCTGGCATTGCACTTGAATTGTTTTTAGTGCTGTTTTAGCTGCTTTTCTGTAAAAAAAAAAATCTAAATTCTAAGCTTGTTTCCTGCCTTTCCTGTAACAAGTCTAGTCCAGATACAGATTTGCTGTATCCAGGACTTTTTGTAAGCTTCTGAGCCCACCAAGTGCCTTTCTGTGTTGGTGGGAAGCCTTCTAGCTTATCAGTGGGAGTGGTGAGTACTAGGTAGCCTATTTACCACAAGAGGAGTGGTTTCTGGCCCAGAAATTGTAGTTAATTGGCCGTTTGGGCAGTTTTTCCATATCTTTCAACTTTCTGGTTTAAAAGACCATGTTTGTTCATATTTACCACCTATCCTGTAACTAGTCTAGTCCAGATACAGATTTACTGTATTCAGGACTGTTTGTAAGCTTCTGAGTGGTGCCAAAGTCTGCTCTTCAATTTTTCCCTTAGATCTACTAGTTCTCTCCTCTCCTGCACCTTTACTAACTTATTAGTATAGCACTTTACCAGACTTCTTGTAGCAATTACTGGAACACACAAAAGTGCTACCAGCACTAAACGTTCTGCAAGGAAACAGCTCCAGTTCTTATTATTAATGCCCACCCCTCCAGGTATGTCTAAAGGTAATTTCCCTGTGCTTTCTCCTATTAACCTGATGAACTTGGGCATCCTGAGGCAGTGTAGCAACTGTCTCATGTACACTGACAGCCCTCTCCTCTTACCTCCCAACACTCAGACTTGAGAGAGATGCACTTATATAGCCAAATCGGAAGCCACACACTCTCCAGCCAAGACCGGAATAGCTGGTCAAGAGGAGAAGGTCAGACTTGCACCACACCACATGGAACACACAGCCTTCCAGAACACACACCAGCACTACCTTCACATAAAAACACAAACTGCACACCCACCTTCATGGAGGCTCTCAATAAAAATCTATCCAAACAGCAGAGACCTCCAAGGCAGAAATGCACTCGACCACCACAACACAACACTAATCACAAGACACATAACTCTCCTAAACAATGTTCCACTCAACCAAAGCCACTAAGGCAAAACAGCATGCCAACACACTAGTCATAGGTGACTCGATAGTGAGCCACACTGATGTCCCACCCACTAGGTTGAATAAGGAGAAAGTAACAGTCAGCTGCCTGTCAGACGTCAGGATCCACCACATAATGCACGCACTCAGGTCCCTCAACAACAGGTACAAATATGACTCTGTCATTGTACATGTGGGTGTGAATGACCTGAGAAGTACCCCCCTGGACTACATGAAAAGAGACATGGATGAGCTCTCGGATTACGTAGCCCAGGTGGGTATGACCCCTAGCCCTGAGCAGCATCCTACCATCACCCAGATAATACCACAAGTAGAAAATGATTGCTTTCAACAATTGGCTAAGTTTCTGGTGTTATTCTAAGGGGATCCAGTAACTGTCTGCCTGGGATGACATGATTGACAGACCTCGATGCTTTGCCATAGGTGGACTGCATCTGTCACCCCTGGTCTTCCGGATACTGGCCAAGGCTCTTGCCACCCCTATAGTGCCTTTTTCAGGCAGTGTTCCAAAGACCAAATTACCACCATAACAGCTACAAACAAATGCAATCTGAGGGTCATGTTGCTCAATGCTAGAAGTCTAAATCTCAAAATGCCCTCACTCGAAGCACTCCTTAAAATGGAGAACATTGACATTTGTGATGTAACAGAGACCTGGTTCAACACAGCAGAAAGCACCCCTGTACTACCAGGCTATAACTCATTCCACACCTTTCGGCCACAGAACTTGGACTGAAGCTCCAAAGGCGGTGGTATTTCCATATTCACAAAGGATGCACACACCTCCAAACTGGTAGCCCAACATAACACATCTGTGATACTTCAGGTGCACCTAATAGTGGGTAAGACAGCGATTCAGGTCATAGCCTGCTACAGATCCCCAGCCATGCCCCAAGAAACACACTACATGCTCCTAAGCACCCTGGAGAATATTAGGGTCCAACCTAACACTCTCATACTGAGTGACTTCAACTACCCCTCCATTAACTGGGAAAGCTACTCATGTACCAATACACTTGCCCAACATTTCCTGGAATTCATTAATTCAAATGCCCTAGACCAGCTCGTTCTTAGCCCCACTAGAGGTAGCAAAATCCTTGACCTGTTCATTACTAACATGGGTGACCGTTGCTTTACACCAATAGTCAACTCCTCCCTGGTTAGATCTGACCACAAACTAACCACCTTGGAAATCCCCCCCCCCCCCAAAGGTAACCACAACATGAAAAACTTCTCCAAAGCTAACTTTGGGCTCCTAAAACAGAGGTGGCTAACTTCACGGCACCCATACAAATGGAAATCAGTTGCATGACCGCCAAATCATACACCAATGTACTGTACAAACACATACAGAAATGCATGGATCTCGCCATACCCAATAGAACCAAGACGCTCTCCTCCAAAAAAAAGGAAGCTAATGTGGTCGTCCGCTACCATAAACAAACTCTACAACAGAAAGAGGAAACTGATGTGGAATAAGGTGAAGTAACAAAATGAAAGTACTTTCTGCGTGAGTGCAATTGCACGGCTCCAAGAATTAGAAAACAAACATCAAAAAAGAAATAGAGCCAGCAAACTGTGTCCTTGGTGAAATAATTTTATTCTTTATACAACAAGAAAAACAGACCAGTTTCGGCTGGCAGTCCACACACAGCCTTCCTCAGTGTAATAGAATCAACTCAAATACTGTCGTATAAATTGTACAAAAAGAAACATGATTGGTTAACCTAGAATTGTTCATTAAGCCCTGGTGGAAATAAACCACCTAACTTAATAATCCATTTTTTCTCCTTAGAGTTTAATAGAGAGTGCAAACCCGTTTTATTCAATTTTTTACCCTTTATGATATCAATTAGAGTAAAAGAAAACTTTGCAGTAGGATATATCATATGGTGTTTGTATAGTGCATTTTGGACTTTACACTTTTTGATATTGCTGATGTGTTCAGAAATCCTGAGTCTAAGTGGCCGTGAAGTTTGTCCTACATAGAATGACCCACAAAAACATGTGGCCAAATAAATGACCCAGTCCAAACTGCAATTAGCAAAAAAATTTATATCATACACCACAGAAGAATTTTTACTGGAAAATTGCTTGGTTTTATTGACTTTGTTACAGTTAGAACAATGGCCACATGGAAAGCAGCCCATGAGAATCCCCCCTGTTAGTGTGGTTTGTATATAATTATCCGTACCTGAATCATGTGGATGTTTGAAATGATTGAAACAACCGCCCAGATTTTTACACTTCTAAAAGAAAAAAGACATCTTTCAGGAATAACATTAGAAACCTCAAGGTCATATTGTAATATATTCCAATGCCTATGTACACTCTCTATAAGCGTGTCAGAATTTCTACCATAAGTCATGGTAAACCTGATTGGTTGTGAAACCCTGTGGTTGTGCTCCTGATAGCATAACAAATCCTCCCTGTTAAGTTTGTAAACCTAGTTACTGGCATCAAAAACATGTCCCATTTTGTAGCCCCTGCATCTAAATCTATTGGTCAAGTCCTTACTCTGTCCATGGTAAGAAGACTCATTAGAGCATATCCTTTTCATTCTGATGAATTGTGATTTGGGAATGTTTTTGGCGATATGTGGTGGGTGGAAGCTGGAGGCATGTAAGATAGTGTTATATTCAGGGTGTTTTCTAAATACCTTGGTATCTAAAGTGTGGTCAGGCAATCTATTAATCAGTACATCTAAAAAAGTAATAGTATTGATGTCATAGTGTACTGTAAACTGTAGCCCCCATTTATTGTTATTTAGATAAACCAAAAAATCAAACAAATCATCAACTCCACCCTTCCACATCAGCCAGCAGTCATCCAAATAACGTCTCCAAATACCCATTTGATGCAAATAGATGTTGTTATGGCTATCATAAATGAGATCACATTCAACATAGGCCATAAATAGATCAGCATAGATGGGGGCAAAAGAAGACCCCATCGCTGTTCCCTTTATCTGCCAATAACAGGTTTCTTGATAAAAGAAAACATTATTATTCAAGACATGTTCAGCCAAGCCGATCAAGAATTCATTATACTCAGTTGAATATAATCCTGCTATATCAAGCCAATATGCTAGAGCTTCCAAACCACCACAATGAGGAATATTCGTATACAGAGCACTCACATCTAGGGTACACATAAGCCAATCAGATTCAAGCTGCGTTTCGGAAATAATTTGCAAAAAGTTGGTCATGTCACGTAAACGCGAACGTATAAAGGATAACAATGGTTTGACTTGCTTGGTAAGATAAAGAGACAAGGGTTCCGTAATGAAACCCTTGCCTGACACAATAGGTCTACCCGGAGGGTTGACAGGATCTTTGTGTATTTTGGGCAGGAAGTAAATATATTGATTCATTGGGTCCTGAATCATGAGTTGGTACATAATATCACTATCAATGATGGCTATATCCCTGGCATGCATCAAAAAATCATCAATTTCTTTTTTAAATTTAAAAGTGGGATTAATGGCCATTTCAAGATAGTATTGTTTATCTGAGTGTTGTCTTTTGACTTCCTGGTCATAATCTAGCCAGTTTAGAACCACTACTGCTCCTCCTTTATCAGCTGCTATAATAACAATATCATGATTTTTCCGTAGTTGTTCAATAGCTAGTTGTTCAGTCCATGTAATGTTGTTCGGTCTAGAACATAAATATTTTCTATAGAAATGTAAATCTTTGAGAATGTTATTTTGGAATTGCTGTACAACCGGATGCATAAGAGGCATAAATTATGATTTATGATAAATAAATTTATCTTGAGTATAATCATTACCTTCATTACTGAAAAATAATCTTAAATTAAGTAATCTACAGAAAGACACAACATCTTGTGCTAAAGCATCCTCAGATATAAAAAAGGCAGGTACAAATGTGAGGCCTTTATTAAGAACAGACAATTCAATTGGTGTTAATACATAGTCAGACAAATTCAAGACATTTTGATTATGCAAAGCATTTATTTCTGCATTGCCAATTTGAGTAGGCCCTGAATGTTTTTTATTTGACCTGTGTTTTCTACACCCCCGCTGGTATTTGCCCCTAAAGGGCCCCTGAAGGGGTCCTTTTGAGAGACGGTGAGCCTGATGGAGTCTGTGCATCATTCTCAGCACAAGATGAAAAAATCATCTGTAGATGAACCTGTATCAGAATTACGATTTTTCAATATTGATTTTGGTCTTTTTCTCTTAGAGGGCCGTGTTGATTGTGAGAAAAATCTCACATGTTTGGTACTATTACCAAAAGGGTTTCCCCCTTGGTAATCATGTTGATCCCGATTAAACTTCTTAATTTTTCTGGATTTCAATTGTTCTTCCAAATTATTTAAATCATTAGCCACTTTGGTGAGTTGTTTTTGAAAAAATAATTGCCCCTGAAAAGGTTTAACGTCACTGGCCAGTTTGAGCACAGTATCAGCATCCCGATCCACTATACGGTCATAAAATTTACCCAATGCTTTTACAAAGGACATAGTGGCTTGTTGCTGAATATCAGCCCATTCACTGTTAAGTGCCTCATCCGCTTCACTGACAAGAGGCTGTGTTCTCACTCTCAAACCCCGTGGAGTTATATTTTTGGCAATATATGCCTTGAATAATTTGGAGTGCCATACATTTGTCCTTAATATTCTAAGATGTTTATGTAATTTATCAAAACCAGTGTTACACATGGTTTCCGGACCCATTGGTTCTGCTATATCAGAATCTTTAATGCCAGGACCAAGACCAAATACTCCCAGGTCTTCACAGTCAGCTGACAATCCGGAGACCAAACTTAAGAGATCCATTTAGTAAACAATCAAGCACTCACAAATCAACCAAATGAAAATAGAGCCAAATACAACAGTAATAGCCCAGAATCTGCTATGTCAAAAGGCTCTACAAAAAACAAGAGACAATAATAGCAAGATCACAAAGTATCAAATGCTACGTCTCCTTATTAACAAATTATATGAGAAAAGAACACAAGCCTGTCAGAAAACAAATGAGACTAAAAAAGTCCAAAATGTGTATAAATATATAATATATATCGTGTTACGGAAGTATCCAGTAACAGTGCTCAGACTGGTCAAAAACCTATTGTAACAAAAAACACATGGGCAATGTTTCGTCAAAAAAAGGACCTAACCCCTATCAAAGTAGGACCAAATAAAATGCCTGGTGATATCTGCAATTTAACCAAAACTTGGATATATGATACCAATGGCCATCATTACTGATATTGACTAAGAAGCTAATAAATTCAGATGCAAACAAAGAGTATTGTCACTGTACTAAACAGTGCCCTAATTGGTTAGAACAATAGCTATGATATTATAGACAGTAAAAGTCCAAACAGGTAACAAATTCAAAGTTGGCCAAAAAACACTTATAAAAAGTGATACAAGTTGTATGCTTCCAATACAGAATAAGCATAAAGAGGTAGAAAATTCACCATATTCAACAACTAAAATTAACCATGTTCAAAATAAATTGTTGTAATGGCTGGCCTATAAAAAGAGAAATGTTTAAATAATCAAATGTGTGTAAATCAGTAAACAACATATATAGAATGTGATCTTATAATCAGCATAACTATTAATGCCTCCAAGTTGCTGCAGAATATCTCAAATAACATAAATTCAAGTCCTACAATACTTGTCATGAAGTCCCATTTCCTTAGATGGTATAATCAGTGGTCCCAATGTTTCCAAGCATACAGAAGTACCAGATTAGTCCAAATCACATAAACAGGAGAACAATATGTCCATAATTAAAAAGAATAATCCAAAAAAAGGGGGGAAGTAGTATCCAAATATGGCGGTCGCCAAGTCATACATTAAAGTCATAAATGGTACACATCCAATAGGCAATTTTTAAAGATAGAGTCCAAAATACAAGGAAGTTAACATATGAAGTTAACATATGATGGTAAAGATATCCTCGCAATAAGCAAATGTGCGAGTGACAATATAGCACCAAAAACCAAGTGATGGTAACAGTTCCGACACACGATTATTGCTGAAATCGCTTATAAGTCCTAAAGCAAAATTTTCGATAATAAACCATAAAGTTAGTTCCACGGCAGTATGAACGAGTGAACACCAAACCAATAATAAACACAATACCCAGGAAAACCAACCAAATGGTATAATTAATGCTGTAGAAAAATCCACAGACTGCACCAGGCGAACAGGCTCCCAGCAGGATGTAGAACGTGGTGCAACAAAATGAAAGTACTTCCTGCGCGAGTGAAATTGCATGGCTCCAAGAATTAGAAAATGAACATCAAAAAAGAAATAGAGCCAGCAAACTGTGTCCTTGGTGAAATAATTTTATTCTTTATACAACAAGAAAAACAGACCGGTTTTGGCTGGCAGTCCACACACAGCCTTCCTCAGTGTAATAGAATCAACTCAAATACTGTCGTATAAATTGTACAAAAAGAAACATGATTGGTTAACCTAGAATTGTTCATTAAGCCCTGGTGGAAATAAACCACCTAATTTACTAATCCATCTTTTCTCCTTAGAGTTTAATAGAGAGTGCAAACCCGTTTTATTCAATTTTTTACCCTTTATGATATCAATTACAGTAAAAGAAAACTTTGCAGTAGGATGTATCATATGGTGTTTGTATAGTGCATTTTGGACTTTACACTTTTTGATATTGCTGATGTGTTCAGAAATCCTGAGTCTAAGTGGCCGTGAGGTTTGTCCTACATAGAATGACCCACAAAAATTTTTTTGCTAATTGCAGTTCGGACTGGGTCATTTATTTGGCCACATGTTTTTGTGGGTCATTCTATGTAGGACAAACTTCACGGCCACTTAGACTCAGGATTTCTGAACACATCAGCAATATCAAAAAGTGTAAAGTCCAAAATGCACTATACAAACACCATATGATACATCCTACTGCAAAGTTTTCTTTTACTGTAATTGATATCATAAAGGGTAAAAAATTGAATAAAACGGGTTTGCACTCTCTATTAAACTCTAAGGAGAAAAAATGGATTATTAAGTTAGGTGGTTTATTTCCACCAGGGCATAATGAACAATTCTAGGTTAACCAATCATGTTTCTGCTTGTACAATTTATACAACAGTATTTGAGTTGATTCTATTACACTGAGGAAGGCTGTGTGTGGACTGCCAGCCGAAACCAGTCTGTTTTTCTTGTTGTATAAAGAATAAAATTATTTCACCAAGGACACAGTTTGCTGGCTCTATTTCTTTTTTGAATAAGGTGAAGTCCCAAGACTGGAAAAACTCCCTTATCAGCCTCAACAAAAAGTTGCAATCCCTCATCAAATCCACTAAAGCTAGTTATGAAAACAGAATTGCAGCAGATAGTAAAGACAACCACAAAGCCTTCTATAGTTATGCAAAGAATCTCCATGGCAATACCCACATTTGCTCTGAGCTACTGCACAATGGTACCTCTTATACTGAGCCAAAAGATATTGCCAGTATACTGGCTGACAGATTCAGTGCCAGCTTTACCCTTCTCCCCCCATGGGACTAGTCACAATACTAGTAGATTGCCAGGCACCCAGTATTACTGCTGCACAGGTTAAAACAGCACTGTCCAAGGACAGGAATATAGCTTCTATGGAACCTGACAATATCCCTGGCTGTGTTCTACATGAACTACAGAGTGAACTGGCACCTCACCTGCGTGCACTGTTCAATCACAGCTCACCTCAGGCTTTGCCCCTACCGAATGGCCCACTGCTACAGTCATCCCTCTCCACAAAGGAAGAGTGACTACAGACCCTGGGAACTATCATCCCATTAGCCTGACGAGTCTGATATGCAAAGCTATGGAACGCATCATCATGGAGCTAATAAACAAGGATATAGGGAATATCCAAACTCTGGATCCCACACAGTTTGGTTTTGTGAAGGGTAGATCATGCCTGCTCAATTTGGGCGACTTCTTTGAGTCAGTCGCCAGAGCTGTGGATGAAGTACCTGTCCTTCTGCATTGATGCAGTGCATGGCACTGCCACAGATGGTGTATGTGTGTCCTTTTCATTAACTCACTGCACATTATGGCCATGTATGGGGGCATGTACATGCACATATCCTTCAAAACTGATGTGCTGCATGCTACTGTTATGCATGGGAACACACATGTACATATCCTTCTACAATGATGCACTTCATGTCAGTAACATACACAGAGACATGCATGCAAGCACATAGCTTCCTGAACCAACACAAAGTGCATCACTACCATATATGGAAGCATGCATGCAAATATCCTCCTCCACTGGCATTCCATGCATCATACTGCACTGACACACTGCCATGCCACAAAGAGGAACATTAATGCACATGTGCTTTAGTATTGCCATATTGCAGTTGCACATTATTGCAATCAGAAACATTAGTGCAAAAAAATTTTACCTCTCCATGTAGATTATCATTGCTAACCGCTACACCTGACTGGCATACATACTATGAGAGTAACAAAAAGGCCATCACATCCAAAAGGGATACAAGATAATAACAATGGGCAGCAAGATTTAATGGGGGTGTCAGTACACATGCACAAGGCAGACTGACAACTGAGAGTTGGACTCTGAATCAAAAAGAAACAGAAAATTAATAAATAAATGCATGACAATTGATGAGACAATGCTGTCATCATATTGGCTGAAGTCATTTAAGAAAACACAAGAAAAAAATGTTTTTTTTTTCCTGGCAAAGCATATACATGTTGCTGTCTGCATTGACAGCACTAATGGACCTATCAGAAGAGCAATATAAAGTCATTGTATTAGGTTTTAATTAACAGAGAATGTTTCAGTAATAAGAATGGGGAGAAAGAAACTGAAGATCTGGATTTAGACATTAGTCACTATGTTTCTTCACATTTTGCAGTGGAGTTTGTATACTTCTGTTTTTCAGGCTTTCCAGGCTTACAGATTTACTGTATTTCGGGATTTTCTTAACTAATTCTTATTCTGTTTTAGAAACAGTGCTCAAAGCAGAATTTCAGAATCTGTTTTCAGCTTTTGAGCTGGATTTTTTCCTGTTAATGATGGAATCTCATGTGGGCCAGTGTTTAATACACTACTGAAGCAGAAACATTCAGAAACAAGCATTTTGACAAAAGCATATTCTGTATCCTGGGGCTGGCGTTCTATATGGCCAGCAGTTAAAGCATTGCCATCCAGGGTCCACACAGTTTCAAGGCATATTTGCTGTACACAATTGGGCTCATTTGGGTTAAGTTCTATTTATAGTCAAGCTGAATATTTTGTTGTTGTTGCTTTTTCTGTTGTAGTTCAGAAACGTACATGCTTTTATTTAATGAATCAGCATCGGCATTACCCCTCCTTTTCCCATTTTTATATATGGGGTTGGAGTGTCACATCAGCAATGACTGTCACCTAGAGCCAATGTTCACACCGCAGGGAATATTTCTTGTATATGATTTATTTCTCTTGTCAGTGCTGTAGGTATTAGATCCTTTTCAGTCTTTAACATAAATCTTTCTTCCTTCCTTTCTATCTTTATTTCTTTCTTTTTCTTACTGCTTCTACTAGTAGTAAAACTATAGTCTTACTTTGTTTTGGCATAAATTTTAACGCATCCCAGAAAATAAACAGCCAAGAATTTTAATGGATATATTAGGAGTATAAATCAGAAAGCTTTAGCTATAGCATAAAGTGATTAGAGAAAATAAGTTTAATATATCTTTTTCTGTTTAAATTAATGATAATTAGAAATATATTTCCTTTTTGAGCCCAAAATCTATAAACCTAGGAAGAGAAGGTTAAAAATGGTGTAAAATGTTTGAATTAGCACCTGAGTTAACCTGAGGTTCACTGAAATTCTGTAGCGAAGTTTGCTTGAAAGTGAAATTTGATGAGCAACTGTGTGTTTGGAGTTAGTTGGAGATCAGGCCATCTGCAGTGGTTAAGCCACCATCTAAGAGATTTCTTTATCTCTAATTTATATGATCTGGGTGGCAAAGTTATATATTAGAAGAAGATAATGTCAGTGTTTTATGATGCACTAATGCTTCAGTAAATGAGATATCTTCAATGGGCAACGGAATGGCCTCATAACCATCAATTGTTAATCACAGCAACATTAATAACGTGAAAGTTGAATCCTATGCACAGATGTATACATTATTTTCTGCCTGTACAGGTAACTATTCAGAATAATCTCTTAAGAGCAAGCAGCTCTGCTCTCCATCTATGATGAAAAAGTTAAAAGTACTGTTTTGTTAGACCAGAAGTAGCTTCATGGAGCAACGGTCAAACTTACAAAAGATAAATCACATCAAAGGATCTATTTAATATATTTTTAATTTTAAAACTGAGGAAATCTCAGTGGGATAATGGCATCACTTTTCAGAGGAAACAGCAGGAAACATTAAAGGACACATAGCAACATAACAACATGTAATTCAGTAATACTGAGATGCAATAATCAGCATTGGAAATGTGAGGCAGGGTAAGATCATGGGCTATGATAAAGTACATCAGAAATAAGCAGAGAAATTGTCCAGAAGGACACATATGGGCTCATATTTTATACAACATGTGACAAATAAACAGTATGACATTGGAAAACTGTTGTTTATATCATAATTGAAGAATTCAGGCACAGCAAAAACTGCCCAGGAAAATGAATCTATATATGTGCATATTTACAACTGTGTGTGGAATGGAGATTCCTACTTATATATTGATAGCTAGTCATATCTTTCTCTCTCTCTCTCTCTCTCTATATATATATATATATATATATATATATATATATATATACATATATTACAGAAAGGTTGAATTTGGTGTGAGAGACTGTCGAATTTTAGGAGCAGGGGAATATGCCCTTTCTTTGAAACTGTGCAGTCTCAAAGTTAGTATATATAATAAGCAGGAAGTGTGGCCTATAGGCTGAATGCAATTTTTTTTCACTTTAAATTTTACATGCGCCAAAATTATTGCTCGGCGCATGCCTAGAAGCATGTTATCTTTTGCATTTTCAACATTTTGTGGTCAATGTTTTGGATGGAGATGTTTGGCTCTTTTGATTTAATTCAGTAGACTTTTTTATAGTATATATATATATATATATATATATATATATATATATATATATATATATATATATATATATATATAGTTTACCACTGAAATGCTGGCTATGAAGTATTCGAACAACAGATGTTCAAATACTTCATATGTGTGCAGGTTACATGAGCGAATGTCATTTTTGCAAATGGACTGTGCATTCACAAATAAAACGTTCGCTCATGTAAAGGGATTGCGGTACAGTGCAGTTAGGGAACTACATCCCTTTCCTCAATGTAGTGCGATCTTGGAGTTGGAATATTAAGTTGGGGGTGTGTAGGGGGTGCAGGGGGGCTTGCCCCCCTGCAAAAACAGGATGTTAGGTTAGCTAGTTAGGGAGTTACAGGAAGGGTGGGATTGCTGTTAAGTGCTGAAAATGTCGTGATTGACATTTTCAGCATTAACAGCTATTTTACGACATTAGGGACGTTCAGTAACGTGTACTTTCGGAGAAACACTTCGCTAATATGTACACTTTTTTAAAAATGTTGAGATTATGATAGTAAACCTATATATATATATATATATATATATATATATATATATATATATATATTTTTTTTTTTTTATAAATAATATATGCATACACACACATACATATATCTTCTGTGTTTTCCAAGCATTCTGTCAAATGTCAAGTACCCAGTTTGCTGACAGCTGTTAGTGCTGTCATCAGCTGTCGCATGAACTTGTAATTAAGTGCAGGTGCAATCAGGTAGTAGAAGAGTAACTCACGTTTTGCTTATGCAGTTTCCCTTTTGATCATGGCTGTGAGAGTATGGATTTAAAATATTTAAGTTTTTAAGTTAGGGGTGTGGAAGGCACCCCTCCCAGACATAAAATGTGTTTTTGGTGTTTTTACTAATTTGTTTTGCTGAACTCCAAAATACAATGTATGTTTTTCTTTTGTAATCAGTGTACTTTTACATGCATATTTTTCTGATGATATATGTGTTCAATGGGGTGGCATTGATGGAGTGTTTTGATGTCACGGCACATCAACTATTAATCACTCATAAATATATATATATATATATATATATATATATATATGCATATATATATATATATATATATATGCATATATATATATATATATATATATATATATATATATATATATATATATATATATATATATATATATATATATATATATATATATATATATATATATATATATATATATATATATATATATATATATATATATATATATATATATATATATATATATAGAGAGAGAGACAGAAAGAGAGATACATTCATATAGATAGATATATATGTGTGTGTGTGTGTGTGTGTGTGTGTGTGTGTGTGTGTGTGTGTGTGTGTGTGTGTGTGTGTGTGTGTGTGTGTGTATATAAGTATATGGGTGTATTCATAGTCATTTGTGCAAATGTGATAGGGGTATTGCTGATGTTTATGAATGAGCATAGCTAAGGCATGATACATAGAAGACATTTATATTTATATAAAATTCCCTTAAGTATAATGAGATACAAATGAGAAGTTTTGTAATGTGGTGTGTGCTAATGAGATGTTCTTGCAATTCATATTCTAATATCTGCACAGTACACACATCTCTTGTTAAAAGAGGTGCTTCACCTCTCATATCTGAGTTGCAGTCCACAAACTTGCCCCCAGCAATCCCTTCACAGTTTGTCCAATTTGCACAAGCACTTCACTGAAACAAAAATTAATTATTTCACCCAGCAACTTTTCAGTAGTATGCCTATATATGCACAAGTACCAAAATGAAATATTTCCTCCCATAACCCCTTCATTAGTTTGTCCATTTATGCTCAAGCACTTCACTGACACCAAAATGAAACATTTCCCCTAATTATTTCTTCAGTAGTTTGTTCATGTATGCACAAGCACTTCACTGACATCAAAATTAATCATTTTGCCCAGTGATCCCTTCAGTAGTTTGTCCATGTATGCAGAAGCACTAAAATACAATAACAAAATTTCTTTAAGAAAAGTCAATAATTGTACCTCGGGATGTATGTCAGTACATATTCCTTTTATCCCTTCCCCTCACAACTACGTATTTTCATGTTAAACTGCTGCTTACTGACACACGTTCAGGGTCATTTGCATGTTTAGTATGCAAATGACGTCCTTTTAGGTTCATAGGGTGGTGCAGTGGTGCGGAGGTTAATGATGTTGCCTCACAGCAAGAGGTTCTCCTGTTCAATTTTCAGCTGGGGTTCCTTCTGTGTGGAGTCTACATGTCCTCCCTGCATTCACGAGGGTTTTCTCCGGGTACACCAGTTTCCTCCCACAGTCCAAAGATGCGTCTGGATCATTGGCCTCGCTGAAAATAGGTTCTATCCTAATCAGAATTTCCCAGTAAGCAAATGTTAAATAAAATAAATTTCTATGAATCCTATTCACATGCAGCTGTATAATGCCTCTTACCTGTATATTAGCATTACCCATATGTATGCCTTAAGAACGTTAGGCTTTAGTGAGAGGGAGATGCATTTATCAAAATGCCTCTGCATTTTTGTAGGCATCCTGAAAGACATGATTTGCATAAACATGTAGCTCCACTCTTATGAAAGTGTGAACGGCTGGAGTATGAATACCACATTTTGTATGTACAATACAGGTGAGAGGAAAAAAAGATGCATACAGAGATCAGGATAAATTATTCATAAAATATATCAACCATAACTTGACAAGTCTTAATAAGTGTTTTATTAGAAGGATTTATGGACGTATGTTCTCACCGTGATGCTTTATTTAAATCTTATGGTATAAAATATTGCATTTACTCAGTTTAACTGAAGCATCTTTTGGGCACAGCATCCCTAAAGGATATGTGCCCATTCATTAGACCTGAGAAAATTAAGTAGGAGGCAGTCTGATATTTTTTTAGCCTCAATATATCATACTAGGATTTGAATCCACTGCTATTTCAGTACTAGACAAGAAATGAGACACAGCAGCAAGCATTTTTGATCCAATGCCTGAATTGCAAGTCATTTGGAACACACCTGAAGTTTTTGCAGTAAACAAATGTCCATGCTCATGAGCAGTAGTGTAGCTAAGGTAGAGCAAAAGGACCAACTGCCCCAGGTGCAGAGTGTTAGGGCAGCATGATCAGATGATCCCAGTCTCTCTCTCTTTAATGCATACCAGCTTTTAAAACTGGTATTGCATTGGCAGTCAAACCTGAGTGCTGCAGTGCACAGTGTGTAATTTAAACTGTAGCAACTGCATGCAATTTGCTATAATTTAAAAGTAAAAAACAATTTATTTTTGTTTAACTAAACTCTGAGAAACTGTAACAATTGCTTATTTTATATATATATATATATATATATATATATATATATATATATATATATATATATATATATATATATATATATGGGTCTACTACTGGAGATCAAAATTACACTATTTCGAAATCCAGTAGTAGATGTCCACTAACGCGAAAGTGCACTTCACTGAAAGTGCACTTTCGCGAACACCACTAGAACGAATGGGCAATGTCCTCCACTGTGGTGCAGTAGTCATGGACCTTAGGGTTAGGGCTTGGGTCAAGGATAGTGGATATAGTAGGTATCCACTATCGTTAACCCAAGCCCTAACCCTAAGGTCCGTGACTACCGCACCACAGTGGAGGACATAGGTCCGTGACTACTGCACCATGGAGGACATACAATTTCCTCCACTGTGGTGCAGTAGTCATGGACCTTAGTATTAGGGCTTGAGTTAAGGATAGTGGATAGCCCTACTAGCTATCCACTATCCTTATCCCAAGCCCTAACCCTAAGGTCCGTAACCATTTTCTCAAGTGGTGTTCGCGAAAGTGCACTTTTGGTGAAGTGCACTTTCGCGTTTGTGGGAATCTACTACTGGATTTCGAAATAGTGTAATTTTGGTCTCCGGTAGTAGACCCATACATATATATATATATATATATATATATATATATATATATATATATATATATATATACCAAGCAGTTTGCTGCAATTTTGCTACAGTTTATAAAGAAGACATTTTTCGTCTGGCTCTGTACAGGCAGGGTATAAACTGCAGCAACTGTTAAAAAGAAGAAAGTATTTTTAATTAAATATATTGAAAGAGGGTTGGGGGCATGGCACAGAATTGGGACCTGAATGGCTGAAGCAGGCGGTGGGTATTATGCCATGCATCTCACCACTGTGCTCATTGGTGTGCCCACTGAGTTGGGTTTTTAATGGAAGAGCTGGGAGGTGTATATCTAACTGTAATAAGCCAATTGCTTGCAATGTAACAATCAACTTATGACTGTGAAGTTTTTTTTTTTTTTTTTTTTTTTTGGTCTTTACTTGAAGAGCTGAGGGAGTGGGGTGGTGGTTTATAGTACCGGCCAGGGTACTGGTTCAACCAATTACGCTTCTGCTACAGACTAGTGGAAAGATAAAATAAGTTACTTCTTTAAAGCATTTGGGACAAGTATTCTAAAATGGTGGTAAGCTGTTCGTTTTGGTATAAAGAGCATTAGTTTAGACTTTTTTGCATTTAGGAGTAGGTCTGCAGTGCCTAGCCAAGATTCAACAGATGAGAAAAGTTTGCCTCATTTGCATACTGAACTATATTTGCTATTTTGTGGTGGTGTGGAGTTTGTTTACAAATACATTAAAGAGCAGTGGGTCCAGTATTGGTCTTTGTGGGACTCCAACTGTGACTAGAAGGAAAGACGAGTATTCTTATTTCCATTTTACTGCTTGTTGTCTATTTGCAAAATGCTATGAAACTAGGTGATAGATGATTGATTTAAGGCAGAAGAATTTGATGAGATGTTTTTGATGGAAAACCATGTCAAAGGCCTTTGACAGATCCAAGAAGAGTACTGATACTAGATTGCCATTACTTCTATAGTGGTGGATAGGACTGGTTAAGTTAATATGAGCAGTTACTGTGATATGACTGAGGCAGAAGCTGTGTTGGGTCATGGAGAGAAGATTATTTGGGGAGCTGGGAGTGGATACATTTTTCTAATATTTTTGATAGTGGTGGTAGTATAGCTATGGGTCTATAGTTGGATAGATCAGATGAATTTCCACCTTATGAAAGATTTCTTCCAGTTGGCTGGGACACGGTTATCTGTTATAGATCTGTTGAGTACTGTAGAACTAGGGAAGGCTAGAGCTTCTGAAGCAAGTTTTAGGTACACTGGTATTAGGTTGTTTGCTGCTTAAGTTGTTGGTTTGAGTTTTTGTAGGTATTTTTTATGGAGGTAGTTGGGACTGGTTGGAAAGAGAAGGATATAGGTTGGGGTAGTGAGTGTGATGGGAAAGCTTTGTTTAATAAGAGAGAGTGCTGAGTTTACAAAGTAGGAGTTGAACTTGGTGGCTATATTGCCTGAGTTGTTACTGATTGTTTGTGTGGGAGTAGAAGCTTAGCTAAAATGTGGAAGTTTTTTTTTGTGACAAACCAAAATAGTTTGGGACTGTTTTGGTATATTGATTGAAGGTTGGTGAAATAGGATTTTTCGTTATTGTTTATTAAGTTTTTGCAAGATTTCTTAACTATCTAAAGTGTTAGTAGTTGGACTGAGATTTTTAGACCACATTTTCCATGCTTTGTCTCTTTGAAGGGATGTCTTTTGTTAACCAGGCTGCAGTGTTTGACATGACTTTCTTAGTTCTGAGTTCTGTGTGGCTACTGTGGATGTTTAAGGGAGTATTGTTGAAATGGGTCACAACATCATCTAGAAGCATGGGCTTTAGGATATTCCATTTGTAGAGTTTGAGTGTAAAGATTAAGTCAATTGAATTAAAGTATTTTATATTACACAGCTGTTTGTAGGATATCTGTTTGCATATGTTGGGATGGTTTCTGAGAGCATAAATTGGTAGATATTCACTGATACTGTCAACCAGGCCACCTGAGGAATTTATGTTATTTGGTTTGTTTGTAAGAATCCAGTCTAAGATGGATTCCATATTTGTGTGTTTATGAATCCTGGTTGTATCTTCTATTATTTATTTATTTATTTATTGACATTTGGTAACTGGGAAAGTCCAACTGGGTCAGGAACCCATTTTCAGCACAGGCCTGGGAAGAAAAGCTTCAACAATGTTATTCAGAGAATTTCAACAAATTTTAACAAAATTAATAGACATAGTGGGAAAAAACATGCAGAAATGCACTGGTTATTTCAGTGGATTCATAAAGTGGTACTATAGGGTGTAGAAAAAAGTGGTAGGCAATATAATTACAATATACAGATTGAAATCAAACAGTAAGTAATACATTTTTTGTGAAGGAAGGTTGAGGGTTATATGTAGAATTAGGGATGAGTTGTAAGGAAGTTTGAGAGATGTGTTGTGTTATAAATGAGTAGGAGGTAGATGTAAGAAAGAATAATTAAATGTGAAAAATTAGTAGAAACAAGAGAGAGTTATAGAGAATTTAAGAGTGTGGAATAAGAGTGAAGAATTAGGAGAAAAAGAGGTTTGTAGAGAATTTAGGAGAAAAGCTGGATGTGAGGAGGGAGAGAGAATGTTAAGGGAAAATGAAAATTTAAGAGGGATGTGGATAGGAAGAAGTTAAAAGGGAGAGTAGTTAAGAGGGGGATGAGTGGGTTATATGTTGGGTTTAGAGGACAGGCAGATCTGTGAATTAAGAAAGTAGTTTTCGAGTGTGAGTTTGAATTTCTTGGAATTTTCTATGGTTCATAGGTTCATAGTTAGGTACTAGGCTATCGGCCCAAGGACCTAAGTAAGCCTAGCCAACAAAGTTTCTGGCTTACGCCATCCCAAGAAAGTTAATTTCCTGTGCCCCTGTTGAGCAGAGCCACAGAAGTGATCCCCGGGATGTATTTCCTATTTCCCATCCACTCATCAAGATTTTTCTTGAAGAGTGTTAATGAGGAACTTTGCTTGACATAGATGGGTAGCTTCTTCCAAAGTATGGGAAGTATCTGGGACAGGAATCTATCCCTCCAGCATGTCCTATTTATTGTGGTGACAAGGTTTAGGTCCCTAGCGCATGTAACTCGGAGGGATTCGGATTTCTTTAGGTGTAGCATGTCCAGCAGCTCTGGGATTGACATAGCTTTATATGTTAGGCAGAGTAGCAGTAGGTGATATGCTACAGAGTAAAGCTGGAGTTTTTTGAGACGGTCAGTGTAGGGCATCTGTTTGAGGCCAGTAATCCTCTTTGTGACGTACTTCTGTGGCCTTTCCAGCTGCTACTGATGTCTTGTGAGATACATTCCAAAAGGGGTGTTGTACTCTATAATGGGTCTAATGAGTGTTGAGTAGAGGGGAACAATTACCTCTTTTTTCCTGGATGAGAACCCTTTTGTGATGAGGTGTGCCACATAGAAGGATTTCCTGACTACTGTGGCAATGTGATTACCAAACGAGAAACTACTGTCCACCTGGGTCCCAAGGTCTCTTATCACACATTTGGCATTAAGAAGACTGCCGCCTATGTGGTAGTTCATGGATACAGAGTTTTTACCAAAGGGGATAACAATGCAGTTTTTGGCACTGAGCTTGAGGCCATAGCTCTGACACCAGGTATCTGTCTCAGTGAGGCCCTTCTATAGGATATCCACATCATTTGGGGACTCAACTATAGCTCCTAGTTTGCAGTCATCTGTGAACTTCATCAGCCAGAGGCTTTCTGTGTTAGCCTGTACTTCAGAAAAGTTGATACCAAACAGGAGATGTCCCAGGACTGAACCCTGTGGTATTCCACTTGTCACTGGTTTGAAACCAGATTTGGAGTCTGCAACTTTTATAGTGTGGGTTTTGTCAGTGAGCCAGTTGGCAACCCATCTTGTGACATAGGGATTTATATCTAGTTTAGTAAGTTTAGCTATAATTCCAGAATGGGGATGGTGTTGAAAGCCTTGGCGAGGTCAAGATAGGCTGTGTGAACCACCTTACCCTCGTCTATGGCTTTGGTGACTGCCTCAAAGAAGTCAACCAGGTTCAGGAGGCATGATCTGCCTTTCACAAACCTGAACTGGGTGGGGTCCAGAGTTTGGAGGTTACCAATGTCTTTGTTTATGAATTCCATGATGATACATTCCATGGCCTTGCAGACTAGGCTCGTCAGTCTAATAGGGCGATAGTTCCCAGGATCAGTGGTGGCTCCCCCTTTGTGGAGTGGGAAAACTGTTGCTGTGTGCCATTCAGTGGGCACAAAGCCTGATGTGAGGCTATGATTGAGCATGGTGCTTAGGTGGGGAGCCAGCTCATTCTGAAGTTTGTGTAAAACGCAGCCTGGGATGTTGTCCGGTCCCATGGATGCTGTGTTTTTGGCTTTAGAGAGTGCTGCTTTTACCTGTGTAGTTGTGATAACAGGGACCCTGCATTCTTCCTGTATAGATATGGGCCCTTTAGAGGGTGAAAGGGGGGTAAAGTTAGCACTGAACCTATCTGCCAGGATGGTGGCAATATCAGTTGGTTCTGTAATTTTTGTGCCATTGTGCTGTAACTCAGAGCAGATCTGGGTGTTGCCATTGAGAATCTTGACATAGCTATAGAATGCTTTGTGGTTATCCTTAGAATCAGTAGCGATCTTGTTTTCATAGCTAGCTTTGGTGGATCTTATAAGGGATCTCAGCTTTTTACTGAGGCTGACCAGGGAGCTCTTCCACTCATGGGATTTTACTCTCTTTTGCAACAGTTTCTTCCTTCTGTTGCAGAGTTTGTTTATGGCAGGGGACCACCAGATTGGCTTTTTTTTTAGGAGGATAGCATTTTGGTTCTGTTTGGGATAGCACAATCCATGCACTCATTTAAGTGCTTATAGAGTGCATTTGTGTAGGATCCAGCAGTCATAACTGTATTGTCCATCTGCATGGGTGTCATGAAGTTCACCATTTCTGTCTAAAGAAGCATGAAGTTGGCTTTGGAGAAATTTTTTACCATGGTTTCCTTAATGGGGGGTGGGGGCAGGATGTGGATATCTAGGGTGATTAGCTAATGGTCGGATCTGACCAATGAGGAGTTGACTTCAGGTGTGGAACACCGGTCACTCATGTTGGTAATGACTAGGTCTAGGATATTGTTGCCCTTGGTGGGGGTGTGGATAAGTTGATCCAGGGCATTGTAATTTATGAATTCCAGAAAGCACTGAGTGAAGGTGTTGGTACATGAGTAGTTTTCCCAGTTAATGGTGGGGTAGTTGAAACCGTCCAACTAGCCTGGAGGTGTGGATATCCTTAATGAATATGGACAAACCTCCAGCTTTGGTGTTCCGGTCCAGGTTAGATGGCCGAAAAGTGTGGTATGAGTTATAGCCTGATAATGCAGGGGTGCTCTCTGGAGCCTTGAACCAGGTCTCATTCACTACACAGATATTGATGTTCTCCATTTTAAGGAGTGCCTCGAGTGAGTGCATTTTGAGATTTAGACTTCTAGCATTGAGTAGCATTACCCTCAGTTTTTGCTTGCCTGTTCCTGTTATGGTGGTGAATTTATTGTTTGAACCTTGCCTAATAAAAGCATTATAGAGGTGGCAAGAGCCTTTGCCAGTATCCAGAATCCCAGGGGTGACAGGTGCAGACCATCTCTGATAAAGCATCGTGGTCTGTCGACCATGTTGTCCCAGGCAGACAGATACTGGATCCCCTTAGAATGACACCAGAAGCTTAGCCAATTGTTGAAGTCAATCAACTGAGTGCGTGGGTTATGTGGCAGATCCTGGCACCTGATAGGAAGCTGACACTAACCTTCTCCTTGTTTAGCCTGGTGAGTGGGACATAAGTGTGCCTGACTATAGAGTCACCTATAACTAGTGAATTGGATATGTTGTTTTGCCTTATGGGCTGTGGTTGAGTGGCACACTGAGTCTGTGGGCTATGTGTCATTTGAGTTGTGTTGGTGAGGGGAGGTTGCTTCCGTTTCTGCTTTTGAGGTCTCTGTTGCTTGAGCAGATTATTATTGAGAGCCTCCACAAATGTTTTTGTGTTTCTATGTGTGGATTTTGGTGGTGTAGGTTTAGTGGACTATGTGATGAGTGTTATGTGGTGCAAGTGTTTACCTTCTCCTCTTGACTGTCAAGTTCAGTCTTGGTTGGAGAGAGCTTTACCTCCAGTTTGGCTAGATAAGTGCATCTCTCATAGGTTGTAGTGTTGGGTGGTAGGAGGAGAGGGTTGTCTGTGTACATGAGGCAATTGTTACATTGACCCACAATGCCCAGATTCATCTGATAGACAGGAGAGAACACTAGAAGCTGACCCTTGGACATGCCTGAATAAAAAACTATTTTCCTCTAGTCAAGTGAGGAAAGTGAGTACAAGAGCTGTTTTTCTCTAAGCAAGTGAGGAAAGTAAGTACAAAAACTGTTTTCCTCTAGGTAATGAGGAAGGTTGGTGCTGTAGTAAAAGTATGCTGGTAATATTGTTTGGTAAAGTGTTCCATAGCTTGGCTATAGCATAGAAGCATAGGAGTAGAGACATTGACCGGCTCTTTTATTAGGTTTGTGTATGCTAATTAGCTGTTTGTCTGTAGAATGGAGAGTTCTGGTGGAAATGTAGGTATGTAGAATATTTTTAAGGCAGGAGAGCTATCTGGTTTGTATATTAGTTTTTGTGCGACTGACAGTTGCATATATTTAAGATGGTGGGAGAATTCAAGCCTGTATAGCTCTGTGAGAGCATTGCAGTAGTGGAAGCAGTATGATGAGCATGTAGCAGATTTAGTGATTTTGTGATAATAGGACTGAAGCTTAGCTTTGATAGTCAAGTGCAGGTTGCTGAAAATGGGGAACACTATATAATAGAGAGTGGAGTAAATAGGTGTTGGCTAGTGTCCTTTTGGTGTGAGGATCCATGAAGATTTTGTGTCTGTAGAGTGTCCCAAGTTTGAAATGAGTTTTTTATGCCATTATATATGTGTAGATCAAATGTGAATTTATTGTCTATGGTGAGTGGTTGGAATATTGGATTGATGTGCTTTGAAGGGAGACAGTGTGTAGATTGTTTATAAAACTATTGATGAGGAGGGGTTGAAGAATGGACCCTTGTTGGACTCCAGTTTTGTTAGTTTGGTATTGTGATAGACAACCTTGCCATTTTACGCCTTGTTGCCTGTTGGTAAGATAACTGTTAAGTCATTGTTGGGAGGGTAATGACCAGCCTGGTAAGGAGAGTTGCTAAAAAAGTTTGTCATATGATACCATGTCAAAGGGTTTTGACAGATCTAGTAGTACTACAGAGGTGAACAGGCCAGAATCTCTGGCTTTGTTAACTGCATCAGTGAAGGAGATGAGAGCAGTTGTACTGTGTGCTGGCCTAAAACCATGTTGAGTGTGTATAAGAAGATTATTATGGATAAGGTGGTTTAGCAATTGCATATGTATACATTTTCAAGCAGTCTGGATAGAGGGGATAGGCTAGAGATAGGTTTGTAGTTTATTAGTTCATTGGATTTGCCTCCTTTGTGAAGAGCGGTTATGATAGATTTTTTCCACAGGTTAGGCACTAGGGATTCCTTGATGGAGCAATTAATGAAGAAGCTTATTTGATAAGCAATTGATTCAGCACCAAGTTTTAAGTATTCTGCTGGGAGATTGTCAGAGGAAGAGGAACAAGAAGTTTATGTATTAGTTTACTACATACAAGTTGTAATGAGAAAGGAGGGATTTCATTATTAGGTGTTGATGTATTTTGATAGTGCAGAGAAGAGGTTGTGTGTTCTTTATTAGTTTTTTGAGAGAGGGGGAGTGGGATTATCTGTGGAGTTAGAATTTGTGATAGACTTAATGCCTATAACTAATTTAGCTAAGCTGTTGATAAAGTAGGTATTAAATGGTTTACCTTTGAAAGGTTGAAAATCAACCTGCCGAATGGCCCTTTGTGTGAACCAGAATGATGAAAACCGTCATTCCGAACTGCACCGATGTTCGAAAATCAGCAAATCGAAAACCAGATTCGCTGATTTTCAAACTACAATTATGAATACAGATCATAATGCAGGGGCAAGCCCATACCCACCTACTTTATTATTCTAACTCCGAGGTCACAATACAGAGGGGAAAGGGTCCACTTCCCAATCCCCACTATAGCGTACTTCACACCCACAATGCCGAATCTGCAATGAGCGAATGTCAATGTGCCTTCGCTCATTGCACATTCACTGCATTTCTATTTGGGTATCTGAAAACTTGAAAACATAATACCGCACAATTGTCTTTCAACAATGTGCATTTCAAGTTTTCAGAGGTAAACCTATTAAACATATCAGTCAATTCAGTTGGTGTCTTCTCCGTGGTTTGAGATGGGTTTTGTGTGGACCCAGGGTTGAGTAATGATGTGAAGGTTTTCCAGAAATTCTTTGGGTTGTTTTTGTGGTTGGTTAATTGTTGTGAAGGATAATATTTTTATTGGCATTAACTAATCATTTTGCTTTACTTTGTAGTTGATTGTAGTTTTGGAGATTTGTTTCATTTTTACTCTTTTGTCAATCTTTCCATGCTGTATCTCTGATTTGCAGCATTTGTTTAGTGGATTTGGTTAGACAGGGTCTGTGGTTAGACTTTGTTCTCTTTGTTCTGAGAGGGGCTAGGTTACTGAGGGTGTCTAAGAATAGTTCACTGAAATAGCTGACAGCATAGTCTAGAGATATGTTTTTTAGTATGGACCAGATGAGAGATTTTGATATACTATTAAAGAGATTTTGACTAATGTTTGTCAGATTTCTGGATGTTTTGCAAGTGTGGGTTTTGGATTTTTGGTGGGTAATTCTATAAGTATAAGCTGGTAGGTGAAGGGTATTGGAGTTAAGAGTATTTCAGTGGATCAGAGACAAGGATCCAGTCTAGTATAGAACACTGAATATTGATGTCATGTTTTTAGTGAAAGTGGAGATGAGTTGTGTAAGCCATAAAGATTAATACTATTTGTTGAGGAGTCAGTGGATGTTTTGCCAATTAATATTAACATCTCCCATGATGATTGCCTCACTGGAGATGTTTTTGGACATCCAAGAAAGAATATCTTCAAGTATAGGAATGTTTTGCCCTGGAATTATGCATACTACTGTGATATAAAGTTGCTTGGTGTTGTTTATTTTCAAAGTTGCAATGAGAATTTTGGCATTACTAAATGTGGGAATAGGTTTAGATAAAGGCAGTATTATGTATGTGCTAGGATAAATTAAAATTACTCCACCAGCTTTTGTACTGATTCTTTCAGTTCTTAGTATACTAAATCCTGGTGGCAGAATTTCAGTGTCTTTGATATGTGGTTCTAACCAAGTTTCAGTAACAGCTAGTATATCTGGGGAGTATTGCATTAGCCAGGAATGAAATTTAGTTATTTTATTACAAATGCTATGTATGTTTAGGGTGACTAACAACATATATTTTGAGAGGGGAGATTAAGAGGGGTATAGTTTTTTTGGGGTTCAGGATTGGGGTGAATGTTACCACACTTGGATAGATTGAGGAGGTGGGAAACATTTTGGTAATGCTAAGTGGGTGTTTTGAACATAAGTGAGCCATGATGTCACTGTGGAATGGGTTCTATGGTGAAGTATACAATTTTTGATTGGATAGATGTAAAAAGTTTGGCTCGATTAGGCTAGCTGATATGTTTGAAAAGCTGTTGGCATGTTTTTCATAGTGAGTTAACAAAGTGGGTACTTTTGGAACTAAGTTTGTTTGAGAGCACTTGAAAGAAGTGGTATGTGCTAGTAGTATTAGGGTGACAGATGTGAATATGGTGAGGAGGATAGTAAGTATAAGTTGTGACATTTTGTAGTAAAAAGAGTGAATACGATGAAGGATAGGTTGGGTGAATGAAGAGAGATGAATTAGTGTGGGGGATAGGATATAACAGTGTGTTAAAATATAATAGTGTTTGCTGTAATAGGTAGTGATGCTAGGTAGAGGTTTGCTAATAAAAAGATGGGAAATGGTTTGGGATGGATAAGGAATAGTTGGGGAGGAGTTAATGGAAAAATGAGAGATGAGTTGGGATTGGGTGAGGAGTAATTAGGGGAGGAGATTCTGGCTGTATAAATGTAATTGAAGTGGGGGTAAGTGGAATGGGGGTAGGGTAGGGGAGCGGGGATACACCCATTTTTGGAAGTGCAAGAACAAATCTCTAAGTTACAGCAGCAGGTTGCTGTAGTTGCTTGCAACTATAGGAGACCAGCAACAACAGAGATGTAGTACAGCTAAAGATATTACATGTACTAGACTTATAAAATAATGCAGGCCAGGCTTAGTATTTTATATGATAGATTAGAGCATGAAGTAGAGCTATTGTATTTTCTTTGTGTGAAAGAAGAAAAGAGTTCAGGATATAGATTATTTTGAGATGCAGTTTCAAGGTTGGAAAGCGGAACGGGTGGACAGGGGAGCATATGCAGGTTCTGGTGACTTACAAGAGGTACCTTTTTATACAGTGTTACAGTGTAATTAAACAATACTGTTAATATAATAATCAGGCTTGGATATACTTTAAGTTATTTTTCAGGTATGGGACTTGAAAGGATGCTCTTGGGTCAGCAAGTTCTCAGTTTGCCATAGTTCAGGACTCATGGGTAACTTTGCTAGGTCATGTATGTTTAGATAAAATGAAGGGTTGTTAAAGCAGGTAGAATATCCCTGAAAAGAGAAAAGATGGGAAATTTTTATTTTGCAAGAAACCAAATACATTCGTTGACAGAGTGCTTGAGTCTTTAGGGTCCCAGTGTATGTAAAAGTCACCCATTATAATGGTTTCATGGAGTATATTGTTATATAGACAGTGCAGATGTTGTTCTGCTGTGTGACTATTTCATCCTGGTGAAATGTAAGGCCTGGTGATGCAGATGGCTTTTATGTTATTAAATTTAAGATGTACTATGAGGATGTCTGAATTGTTAAATGTGGTAAAGGCTAAGTCCAAGGGAGTTTTTGTATATAATTGCGATTCCTCCACCTTGTTTATTGTTCTGTCAAGTCTGAAAATGTTAATGTCTGGAAGTAGTATTTCAATGTCTTTTATGTGAGGTTTTAGCCAAGTTTCTGTGAGTGAAGCTATATCAGGGTCATAAAATGCCAGGCATGCTTGGAATTCTTGGAGTTTATTGCAAATACTTCTAAAATTAATGGTAAATAGTATTATGTCAGAGTTGTTTGTAGCTAGAAATGTTGAACTTGGGGAGGATATTGATGCAGTTTGTGACATAGTTGAAGGGCCTGGATTTGTATGGATGTCTCCAGTGAGTTTCAGATGAGTGGCTGAGTGATAGAGATAGAAACACCATTTAGATTTGGATTTGTTTATAAGGAGGTGGTGTATTGTTTTTAGGTTAATTTTTATATAGTTTTAGCTAAAGAGGTTGGAGGGATTTGGCAGGTTAATTTGTGATGCAATGAAAAAGGAGGTTACTGTTGTGAGTGGTATAATGGGATGTGTTTTTTTGGTGACTTGCTCTTAGGAGAGATGCAAAGTTTGATAGTCATGTATATAAATGTAGTGAGGAGTACTCTGAATATTATGTATAGGTATATCATTGTTGTGTGGTCAGTTGTGTGTAGGATTTGTTGTAGTTTTTGTGAGATACCAGTGAGATGTCAATGATTGATGGGGGAAAGTATCTAGAAGTTGTATTTTTATTTTGTTTAGAGAAAAATCTAGGAGGTAGTAAGATAGGAGGCTGAGGGCAAGTACAGGAAAGTGATGGTAGAGTTCTTCAGGGGTGTATACACAGATTTTGGGTGGAGTTAGTTTGGTTTAAATTTAGTTGTAGCTGAGGTGGGTGGGAATTGGGGGTAGGGGAGGACAGAGTGGGGGAGCCAGAGTGGAGCAGGGCTCATACACAGAGTATTGTCAATGGAGTTGCATTTAGAATAAGGTGTGCTTATTAAGGTAAATTCTGATAAATTTAGCTAACACAAGCAAAGTGCATTTTGTCCAATGTAATATAAAGCCTACCTTATATATTCAATGTGCAAGAAAGAAAAATCCCAAGCAATACAATTGATATGGTTCACCAGTATCCCATCTGAAAAGAAACTATGCCTATCTGTACGTTTGCCAACAAGTGGGTTAAGTAGGAGTATTAGCACCAATCTTTTATGCATTTGATGCACTTTATATGACAAATAACATCGGAAAAAAACAAGAATAATTGTTATACAGAATATATGACAAAATACAGCAGACAGGCTCCAAAGTATGGTTTCTTCTCTATAAATACTACCACGTTTATGCTAGCCAAAAATATGTTTTATCAAATAATATTACAGCCCATTTTGTGTCGCAAATGGACTACTTGATCAGTATCTGTTTATATTCAGTGTTAGATACTTAAAAAAGATTCCAAAGCTGAAATATGTATTTTACAAAAGCTATAAATAGACTGTAAGCTAAATGGACTGCTGCAGTCACAGTAGAATGCTTCAACACTTTACAAGCCTTTAACATGAGAAAAAACACCACTATTGATGTTTTGTGCCATAAATCAACTTTTAACTTCCTTTCAAGTGTGCACAGTACTGCAGGATGTTGTGGAGGGGTCAGAAACCAGGCTAGAAAGTCAAAACAGTTGCTCCTGTAGCTGGAAAATGTTATACTGCACAAAGGATTATGGGAAGGGTTAACAAACAGGACAAACACTTTCCTGTATACTTTTGTTTGTCTTGCAGATCCTCACCCCCAACAGAGTATAGTAGCAGACAGTATTATGTTAGCTAGTATATTGAGGTAAAATGTCTTACTAAGTTTGATTTAAGTTAGGAGACTGACTATTACATAAGGAGTTTTTTTCCTAGAGACTGTAACATGGACACAAACACTGTTGCTTTTATTTTTAACTTTTCTTAATTAGTAGGTGGTGTCTTGTGTTTATTAGAAGGTGTGGGACATTAAATATAAAGGGTCTGGTACAGTGTTAAAATTTTGCCTGAAGAAGTCTCTATATTATACGAGATGAAAAGCACTTTGTATTATTTGTGTGGATTCAATAAACAGTTTGAAGCAGAGCCCAGCCCACTCGTGTCATCTACTTTTCAGTTGGTTTTATATTTTCTTGAGTTTGATGGACAGAAACACAAGTATATTTTTTTAATGACTTTCCACCTAGTATAAGATGTTATTGGTAGAAATAGGGTGCTTAAGCAATACACTTTTCTACTGTTTATTTGCAAGATATGCTATTGTTAACTGAGTAACTATTGGGTGAAAGAATAAGTATATTGATTTAGTTTTAGTGGAAGGGGCTGGAGACCTTTAGCAGTGTGCACACAGTAAATAGCTAGATACATTAACTAAACATAGTTTAGAGTACATCAGTAGCTTATGATTATGAGTTGAAAAATTAATTATACTTTAAATGATCATTTCCATTGGGGAAGGTCTTGGCAGTAGATGACTGATCTCAGTGACTGTGTTGGTAAAATTTTCAAGAAGGTGGATTGTGATCAACTCTATAAATATTTAGTTCTATTGTCTACAGCTGAAAGAGAAGAAAATAGGCAGTATAAGACATAGCGGAGAAAGAGAGAAAATTAAACTTAAACTATACTTAATATTAGAGAGAGGTTTAGTGGTTAAGAAAGTACACACATATATACCCATGCCTTCACCACTGTTCCCTTAGGTCCTTTGGAAAATGTTTAAGAAACAGCTTTGTAAGGACTTCAAGGTGTGTGTGGAAAGTACAAGACAGTGAACAAATGTGATAGTAGGTAAATTAGTAAATACTTTTTATAAAATAAAGCAGTTTAACCCAGAATTTTGTAAGTACAGCATTCTAACATGTAATTGTGTATGCTATAAAAAAACTTCTGCCTTTGGCAGTACTATCACTTCTAAGCAGCATTTACTGTCTCACAGTAACACACATATAGTACAGTATTAAGTGTGTCTGATTTCTAAATATTCATAGAAATTATTTATATATAACAGTACAAGAACAATAAAAAGACATATAGAATTTTGTAACTTGTACTATAACAGTCACATGCCAGGGATAGTTGTAAGAATTATGTATTATAATATGAAAAATACCAGCATAAGGTTGTTAGCAGTAGTATTTTTATGTGATAGTATAGAAAGGGAGCACTTAACACTTTCCAACTTAACACAGTGACTGTCCAGGGGTGTAATTTCCCTATGGACAAATCAATGAAGCATTTCAGATTAAGTAGAAAGAACGGTGACTATCATATATATCTTCAATGTACTATAAATTCCATTGCAACAAAATTAAAATATGGTTCACCAGTATCATATCTGAAAGGAACCTATGCCTCTCTGTATGTTTGGAAACAAGCACATGAAGTAGCATTATCATTTATATAACCAATGTACTCTCAATGAAAAACAGGACTAGTAAAAAGGTATGCCTGGGGATTTAAGAAAATCCATGTAGGAATAGTGAAAGGCCTAGACGGAAGGTACCATGGCCATGTATGCAGATCCCCCTCGGCAGCACACCTTGCATATTAATGAAGGTGCGTTACTGAGGGAGAGCAATGTAACATGGTTAGTGAATTAGTTTAGGGAGTGTATTACTGTGTCCAGAGATGAGTAACACACCCCCTGCACTGTCAAAGTGCTGGACAGCAAAGTATGCATATGTAATAGTTTCATAGGTGTATACTAGGCTAATGGCGCTGGGGCCTTTACAAGCCTAGCCATAGGACTACCCTGGCATCGTGCCACCCAACCTTAGCTCCCAGTGTCTCTGTCGAGTAGACCCAGTGGAGTTATCCCCGGGGTGAATTTTTAATTTGTGTTAATTTCTTTTTTGTCTTTATGCAGCACAGCATGGTGCTTAGCAATGGACATGTGCCAGACATCTAAAAATAGAAACTGGATGCATTTAATTATTTAGGAAAGGCCAAGTGTAAGCATAGCTGAGCAGGTTTGATCTTTGTGCCGCGGTGCTTAACGGTGCTTAAATGTAGTGGGGAGATATATGTAAAAGTATAACAGCATTTCACATGCACATGTACCCAAAGGGTCAGAGTAACAGCCTTATGTACAGTAGGTGCAGGGTTCGAATACACACACAAATTATTTTTTAAATACACAGTATGAGATATCTTTTAAATCCCAATTATTTTTTTTTTGAATACACAGACAGGTTATTAGATTTAGTTTCCAAATACACATTTATGAGAAGTACTATTAAACTTTGATTGAAGTTTATATGAATACACAGATGGGGTATAAAGCATTTATGTTACAAATATACAATTATGAGAAGTATGAGTAAACCCTTGATGGAATAATGTATGTATGCACAGACATATTATTAAATGTAGTTTGCAATTACACAATTATAAAATGTATTATTAAATCCTGCTTTGCTGTGCTTAGCTAAGCTCTGCCAAGCACTGCTTAAACAAGGACTGTTTTAGCTGTGCTTAGCTGGTTTGCACATTGCTAAGCAGTGCGAAGCATTGCTAAGCAATGCTCATTTAAGCATTGGTTAGCTCAGCTAAGCTGGTTTGCACACTGCTAAGCATTGGTGAACATTGCCAGTTTAAGCACTGCTTGGCTGAGCTCAGTAGGTTTGTGCTGTGCTAAGCAAAGCACTGCAATTTTAAAAATGACCCAATGGTGGTAAAGAGCAAGAAAACAGGTTTATTTAATTGCAACAGACAGGAATACAGCCATAACCTGTTGGAGTTTGATCTTGCAGAGACTATGACAGGAGTTGGAGAAGATGCATGCTTCTGGGTGCAGTGGTGGGGCATTCTGGAGTCCAGGTTATGGTTGGACTCCTTGTAAAATACCATAATGTCTGGCTGCTGCAGGGCCAGTACCAGGGGTCAGAATACAAACCAGAGGTCTGGAACCAGCTGCCACATGATCTCACTGGTACAACTGGTATCCCAATCACAGGTGAGCAGGTGCATCATCATTATGATGACCTGAAGCATCGTAAGGGGGAGCCCTTGGCCACCTTGGTCCCACATGCTAGAGATGGGAATGTCCCACCAGTTTGTAAGTATTGTTATCATTGTTTTACCAAATTCTACTCTGAATGTGTGATACACAGCTACTCATAATGGTGTGTTTCTCTCCCCACAGCTAAACAGGAGAGAGCTCACAACCTGGAGACCCATGCAGGGTGCCTGGCCAGCTTGCACCATGAGTGTGGTAAGTACAGATGTATCTTGCAATCCTTAGCCATATAAACAAGAAAGAGTAAATTAATAACTGCCAGTAGGTATATTCAGTTTTGATTGTATTACAATGAATGTGGTCATAGACCTGGAGTGATATGTGAGTAATGCAAGGTACAGTTCAATAACATGAAAGCATGAAGCCTGATAATGTTAAGGAAATAAAGTTATTAACACATTAATAATGTTAAGGAAATAAAGTTTCTACTGCATTACTAATGTTAAGGAAATAAAGTTCTATGAACTGTTCATCATAAAAGACTATAGACATATAACAATCACTGCATCGAGTATTACATCTGCTGTGAACTAAAAACAAGAATAATATGACTAAGTGACTGAAGGTATGCTAATAAAGAGTGTTTTGCTAAACTGTAGATGTGGAGCTGTACTACAAGATATAATGCATAATGATATTTGTTTTGCACTTAGATCTGAACCAATAATAGGAACGCCCAAGGTATATTGTGCATCGCAAGACTGTCTTGTGTTAATCATTGCATTTCAACTATATGCATTCCTGCTCTTACGTATACTGCTGCAGGCAAGTATGAAACTGTAATAGCTGTAGATGGCAAATATACCATCTGCAACTGTATATGGGTCAGGTAACCAACCCAGCAGTCCGATATGGTCTGTGCACATCACACAGATTCCCACCCACTAGGGGTTAACTGTCTATACCTGTATTCCATGTATTAATGTACAGTTCACCTACTATCTCTGTCATGCATGAATCGCATTCATGTGTGTTCAAGTGTCACTGCAGTCTTGTATAACACTCTTTTACCAGGTCATATTTTGTTACTAGGTGCACTCTAGGCACATATCAGTTAATCAATATTCAGCAGTGGCTCAATAGCTCAGTTTGATAAATGCTAGGTGTTATTTACATTTTGTCACACACAGACCAGGATTCGAATCCAGGGACAACTACTATTAAATATTTATAGAAACAGTTATGTATTGTTAACAGATGTTCTCCCCACAGGAATGTCAGGTAAATAAATGTCTGTAGTAGCTGTTCAAATGGGTTAATAATTTTCTGTGTTCAGATGTGCCAGAGTGTTAACAGCATTGTTCAACAAGGTGATAAGACATCAGTAAATAAAGTCAACAAGTACAATAGTCATAAAAGTGAAAAAATAAATAAACATGTTTAATCTTGGTATGGCTTTATGCCTGGTGTATCTGTGAATGTTTGCTGATAGTCTAATCCCATTCCTGTCAAGGAGAGCATGATAGGTAAACTCTCTGTACTGTGCACGGTACATGTCTCTCAAGTGTCATGCGGTCACGGACTGTGATCATTGTTGCCAAATCCGATGGACACAGATTTATGTCAATAGCACAATCACACTACATCAGTCCACAGTACACCTTGTTAGTCATATATGTCCCCCTGACATGTAATAGTCCCCTGTAGTTGTGTACCTGTAGGTGCTACAGTTTTTCCATGCTGTCCCACGTGGATAGCTTCAGAGGTATGTAGGTGCTACAGAAGCTATAGGGCACTTGTATACATAAAGTAAGGTCAGACCTGTGGAGTATATAAGAGTACTGTTGCAAACAATATACCCTATAATGGTAGTAATGGAATGTATTTCTCTATCCCCACACCCCTTATCTGCATCATTATTTATTATTGTTAAACATCGGATATGGCTTACTTTTAACATATGTTGTTCTCAAAATGTTATGTTGGGCCTTGTGTTTTATTATTATGTATCACAATGGCTGCATACTAACATATCTTGTTGAATTACCTATGTTGTTGGCCTTATACCGTAACTGTTATTGGCATGCTGTTACTATACTGACTGTTCTCACTTATTGTTGTGTTCCATATGCTATGCAATGTTATGTTACTGGGTTAATTGTAACATTCTGGCATGCTGTTATAACTAACTAAATGTTCTGTTCATTACTAACCTATACACTTTGAAATACCTCAACACCATAGCTCGACTGGGTAGGCCGGTTCCTGGCGAGCCCCCTACCCTACCTCAGCTGGCTGTGGCACCAGGTCCCAGCATGTCTGGGACCCAACCTGGTGCTGCCCCCTCTGCTGGTCCTTCACCACGTATGGGTGGAACAGGAGCAGTGTTGCCTGCCCATGGGTGAGGAGCTTAGTCTCACTGCTGCCATCTGGGGGAACATGACTCTCCAATTTCACAACACAGTCCTCACCCAAGGTGTTTACCCCCTCATGTGTCATACACCACCCCTGTATGTTGTCTTGTCTGTCTTGTCTGTTTGCAAATGCACCCTCTCCTACCCAACTTACCTCCCCACATGTATCTATATCCCTTCCCCAACATTCCACTATCTTCTTAAAAACAAAATGGGCATCTGTCCCACAAAAAAAATATTGCCCCATACATGGCTCTCCATTTCACATCCAGGTCCACTGGACACACTTTAATCATTACATGAATCAGTCAACATATTTATGCTGCCCTCAGAAGCTCTAAATTCCAAATTGTCTACAACCTGAACACCTGTTGCTGCACAAGAAATGGAGAGCTATGGTCCTTTCCAACATCCATCCTGCAAATCCCTATCTGCCTGTCACAATGTGCTTTCCCCTGCTTGCCCCCATTTCAAGACTTTCCTATCACCCCTTTTTTCTTTTCATTTTTTGGAATTAGCGCAGGTTTAAGCAGGGCTAAGTGGTGCACCACCCTGTCAAACCAACTTAAAACTGCCTTAATCACTTTCTGTGTTTCTGACACTGTTAGGCACATCTCCAAACTAATTACCTCTGCCAAGTCCTGAACCCAGGACCCTGTCAATTACAGCACACTACATTAGCCCATTAGGTCACTCAGCTCTGAAATAAAGTAGCTGCTTCCATAAACATATCCTGATTGCCAATGACGCACTGCTTGTACATATAATGGGAAAATTGACAGTATACTTGAGATAGTGATGCAGACATCAAATCAGTACATAGCCAAATAAATAATGTCTACAGTTGTGCCACCTATAGTTGTCACAGTTGTCACAAAACCTATTCTGTGTGTTGAAGTACTGGCAAGTCAGTAAAGATTGAGGTTAAAAAGTCATGACAGACAGTTCAGTGCTATACTTCATACCCATCTGAACACACATTCTAATGTCAATCCTGTGCAACAGACTGTATACATGCACATATATCTTGCAAATACACCTGCTGCAGTTTTGACTCAGTAGCTCAGTCTGTGAAATTCCTAGCATCCTGTAAATTTTGCCACCCACAGTTTGGGTTTGAATCCAGTGTGTTGTACTTCAATTACATATTTGTGAATGCAACAAATAATGACTGACTCCTGCAATTTTAACCAAAACAGGTTGCTGCTACTACATTGATTGTTACCCATCTTATCACATCAAAGGCCTGTGGGTAGGGACACACTGCACAAACATTAATAGGCTACCTATATGTCACCTACCACCCTCTGATTGCCTCACCTGGACTGTTATGGGTACCCTCACCCTGGCTATGCTGTAACAACAGAGCTGACACTGCTCCCTCACTGACACATACAGGTTCCTCTCTTCCAAAGTGTTCACACTCCCTAATATGACTCTGGGGCAAAGCACAGCAGCTGCAGCCTGCAACATATGCAGCAGTATGTTCGGCTACCTGCTACAGACCTACCATACCTAACAACCACCTAGAACAAGGGATCCACACAACACCCATACATAAAGGGGTGGGAGGGCAAAGGTCAAGTGACAGGGACATGTGTCACAGTATTCCCCTACAAACATACACAGCTGATAGACCAGCAGTTACTGCAGCAGCATGCATATTCTGATGTGTATAAAGTATGACATGCACATCTGTCTTCCCCCTTGCGGACCTCAACCCACATTGTTTAACACTAAACTTCCACATAATCAGAAAGTCTGTTCACAATGGCCAAACACAGCATGCAAAACTGTGGACATACCACATAAATCCCAACAGTGGACAGTATTTCTAACTACCCTCTCTAATGCTGTAATCCACACATCTCGATAATGTCCATCTCACAGACTAGGAAAGGGGCCAAGGCCTACATGAAGGCCTTAAATATAGCACTGTTGTGCCATGGCATTGGCTAATGAAAGTGCAACCCAGCTGCTCTGGATGCAGTTAACAAGTCTAAGCCACAGATTCAAGTACAGCCAATCACCTGTTCATGAGCATTACCTACAAAAGGCAAGCAGCTGCCTATGATAAACAGGTCTGTGACTTTCTTAACAAAGACAGATTGCGATATCACAAGCATTATTCTTCATGATTTCTGCACAAAAAGGAGTACAGCACTATACCAGGTATGTAATAGAAGTCCCCAAGTAATGGGATGCAGATGGGAGGATGCAGTTATGGGGAATATGGTTTACAACCGTAGGACTATAGTACATATTTTGGAATGACATGTTGTTGATAATCAGCTGTAAAGCACCTACAGGCTTCCCTGACAACTCTGATTGTTGTGACCTGCATTACAGCTCTGGCCCTCTGAGTCCATCCTACAACTGTCTGCTCCTGTACAAATGCTACTGGATTGTGTGGTAGACAATAGTGACAGTAAGTAATGGTGGACACAGCTGGCATATCATAATGTACTGTCATTCAGCTTCTCTCAGTCTGTGAATGTCATACAGGAATAGTTTAAACATTGTACAGGTCACAGGTATCCCTGACTGTCCCTGATGTACTCTGGCTAGGTCACTGTAATCAGCATCCATATCCCATCACTTGAGAGCTATGGCTAGCATACCTGGTGACCCCCTACAGCAGGATTTCAGGTCATAGCCAGTAGTAGTGAGAGACACAGGCCCGACCTCAGCAACAGAGTGTACATATTGAGCTTACAAAGTAAGGGAATAAATACAGTAACATATATTACTGTACCATAACTGTTTTCTGAGGGTTCTGGCATGTGACAGCCAGATTCCCCAGTCTGAGAACAACTATTACGCATTGTCCATTTGTTTGGCAGACATCCACATTTTTCTGGCAGAGGGTCCACATATATCAGGCACATGTGTGTACTGCAGAAGTCAGACACCTACAGGAAAGATACCCTACAACACATTTGCAGTGCTGTCTTTGTGTTACACGGATGTTGCTAGACTGTCCCCATATACTTGTAGTAACACTCACCTATTTGTTGGATGGTGGCTGTATGACATGGTACTGGGATGTCGCTCATAGGTAACACACCAGAGTAGACAGCATTTATGGGAGTGGAGACATAACAACACATTCTGTCACAGCACACAGGGCCATAACTGGTATTCATAGGATCATAGGATCATAAGAGGTTACCAGTCCACACAACTAGCAGCAGTGACAAAATCAAGACCACTGGTTCAGACCCAAATGTATTTTATTCTGTAGCACCTTGGTACAAAACCTTCCAGGAGTTACAAAATTCAGCTAAATATGTGCTACCTTTTATACAAAAAATACAAACTCAATCAATCAATAATACAGTCAAACAAAAATAAAATACTTCCAATCAACCTCTCCATTCAGTTGCATAGGGACCAAAGTATTATATTTAATAAAGACAGACTCTTTGTATAACAGTTTTTCTTTCAAATAAATTTCATCATCACACATTTCATTCATGGCAAATTTTAACATTGAATTAAAATGTATAATTTTTTCATTAGAATGGCGGGGGATATATCTGCTTTTCACAGGCACAACAGAAGTGTCAGTAGAACAATAAGCATTATTTTCCACATGTTCCATAGACATATTCAAATCTGAAAAACAAGAATGAAAACTTTCTTCCATAGAAACATCAGCACATGGTAACTTAACATCACCATTAGCATAAAACACCTTAAGGTTCAACTTACGATCAAAACAGAAAATTTCCTGGTTTAAAATATGTTTCCTAGGTAGCACAATAGGGACATATTTCAGGCCCAAACTCAGAACAGCAAGTTGTTCATCTAACAAAATACATCCAGAGAGATTTATAACCATATTACAGTTAATATTAACAAAGTCATTGCCACCTGCCTTTTTTGTTGTTAAAATGCAGTGGTGCTGTTGTTGAAAATTGTCCAGACCCATTACCATTGCTGTAGATGCCATTTTGGTTTCTTTTCTGATTAAATTGTTCCCTATCTTTCTGCCCTTCCCTCCGAACCCAGCATTCATGTTCCTCCTGTTGTTTGGCTGCTGGCAAAGGTGGATAATCATGCTTGTTGCTTTCTAGGCCGCCATTGTGGTCTGTTTCTTCTGAGGAAGCAAAAGAAACTGAAAGAGATTTTTTTAAAACCTCCCCTTTTATGTCATCTCTTCCCATGCTGTTTTTTAGTTGAAGACACAAAGGCCCACCCATTTTCATATTCTCTAATGTCCCTTAAAAGTTTCATTTTTTTTTTTTTATATTTCACTAAATCTTTTTCTAATGAATTTAACTTCATATTTACATTCTCCATCAAGGAATTCATACTAGTGGAATTCAGAGAACTGGAAATCTCTAAAGATAAGGGCTGCAGTTCTTGGTTAAGTTTTTGTTGTTTAAGTTGGTCACGTTCAAGCAAAATAGCAAGCCAGTCCATAACACATCTGTGGGCTGCTGCAACCCAACATTATATATATATATATATATATATATATATATATATATATATATATATATATCTGGGATGTAACTGCAGCTGTGTGTGTGTTATGTGACTGTGTTATATAGATATATGTGGAGGGTCTAAATCACTATACACCTTTGAGTACCTGGACACGCTGACATACATTTGAGTTACTGACTCTATACACATCAGCAAACCCATGTTAATGCACGGGCACTGCACTTTATACATTTATCTAGCCAGTAGTTAATCCTTCTCCTTGTATTTGGACCTTTGTCCCATCACTGTTCATAGCTTTGTGCAGATTTCCTGCTGTAAGTGGCTGCAGGGATTTTTGTGACAACAGCAGACACAGGGTGACAGTCTAAATATGTCTTACTGTACATGTTTCTGCAGGATGTCCAGCATTCTGCTCCATATCTCTGCTCTGCTCCACATACAGTTGTGGTTTCCTGGTAGTATACTAATACATGAAGCCCACAGAAAAGTACTGACACAGTTAAGTGATGGCCTTTACATCCTGCTGCTAATCTGACCTGTTGCAACCTGCTGTTATACTAGTCACTTACTAGGTTACTCAGAGCATGTATAATGTCTGTTTGTTTGGCCCTCTGCCACCCATTGTCACTGCCTTTGTCCAGATTTCTGGCATGAACAGATTGCGGTATATTGACAGTCTGTAGGACTCCTACCATACAAGTACCTCACATGCAAAAGTTGTAGGTTCAGCCAGCTTTGGACCAACAACACCATTAAGCATGCTAATGTACTTAGCCTAGTGAGCCAACAGAAGGTGTGGTTTAATTCCACACACTATCAACAGCAGACAGACAGACATACACTGTGTGAGCCCTGCTATGACCAGTGCATTTTGCATAAAATAGGACATTTGGGCAGGTTCTTTGTGGCAGCCCTGGAATTGTGTGGTCTGCAGATATATCCTTGCAAATATACTGTTGCTACAGTTGTATGGCAACACTGATGTGTTGGGGGTAGTGGACTCTGGCATTGACAATGTTGCATCTGTCCTATGACCCCACTATTTGGCATTCCCCTTGCATACTGCAGTGGGTTTTCCAGCCCTGTGACCTAATACATATTATGGGGCACCCAGTATTGGACAGAGTACCTGTTGTCCCAAGTAGCTATTAGTTTTCTGCAAGTAACCCAGCAACCCACTCTTTTCCCTTACATACATGCAGTAAGTCCATACATATGCTACCATAGTCTAGTACCCCGTACATTTGTAGTAAATGAGAGTGACTTACGTTGTGGATGTAGCAGTTGAGAAACCTGTGTTTCAGGGCTGACTCTGTCTGATGCACACAGTACATGGCCAATACATGGTAAGGTAGTGGTTGTGTGGTGTGGCTGGCATCCTTTTTACTATGTATGCGAGTCGGAGTAAGGTGTCAGTCCCTAGGACACTAGGCTGTCAGTGCATGTGCTATGCATTGCCTCTTTGCCAAGGCCAGGGCATACTGGGCATGCCTATGTTTGCCTACAGGAACAGGCTCGGGGGGTGGGGACCTAGGCTCTGGTGGGGGGCTGTATGTCCCTTTCCTGTGATGGTCCTGCCTTAGCTGTTTCCACAGGATCATATTGTGTAGCATGACACATACTGTATATAGATGTGCCCATGTTGCTGGAGAGTACTGTAGGGCTCCATCTAATATAGCAAGGCACCAGAACTGTTACTTGAGCAGCCCAAACACACACTTTATGATGTTCCTAGTTTGTGTGTGTGCCTCATTATGGCATTCTTCGGTAGGTGTGTGTGCATTTCTGATGGGTGTCATCATCCATGGTTCCAGTGTGTAGCCAGCATTCCTCAGTAGATGACCATATGGGATGTCCCCCCTGGCAAATGTCTGGTACAGCTGTGATGCATGCCAAATATGGGAGTCATGATAGCTGCCAGGACTGCCAGCACACACCCTCATGATAATACCCTGGGCATTGCATACAATCTGGCAGTTGAAGGAGTGATACTCCTTATGGTTGATGTAGACTCTACCCTCCTCACCAGGTGGTGCTTTGATGTGCACATAATTGCAGTCTATGGCACTCAGTACCTCAGGGTAGTGTGCTACATGGTGGAAGAGATGCACATTGCTGGGTCTCTCCTAAGGGATGCAGGGTAAATATATGTGCTCACTGGCATGCGTTTGCATGGCAGCCAGGAACTGGTGGAGAACCCTGGATGCAGATGCCTGTGAGACTCCCATTATGTCCCCAGTTGGTCTTTGAAAAATACCTGTAGCTAATATTCTAAGAGCTACATATACCTTTGTTTCTACTGGGATGGGTACCCCTCTGTTGTATCTGCATTTGAATTGAGGGCAGCAAAGCTCGGTGAGTTCTGTAGTATGTCCCTGTCCATCCCATAGTGCTCTACAATCTCCAGCTCATGTAGCCCCTGGAAGGTTACCCTGGGCCTGAACACTCTTCTCCTTCTCAGTCTAGGCCTATTGTCAGCAGCAGCATCAGCACTGTCCTCAGCCTCTAGCACATACAGATTTAGCAGAGCAGCAGCAGATCCTAACATTCTGTCAGTTAAAATTCCTAAGTGTGTACTCCAGTGGTGCAGAGTATGTGGGAAAAATAAGATTGTAGGGTGTATGCATACTTTATAGTGGTTTGCTGCAGATGCAGCCTGTGTAATTGGCTAACTATGATGCATTCCACATGCCAGGTATATCACTGAGGGGTTTGAATGACCCACTGTGCATGTAACAGGGCCTAAAAGTTATTTATACATGATTGGCTTTCCCATGGTATTACCTTTTTTTTTTTTTTTACCTTCCCTGCTAAGCACTGTGGCACTGGCGCAAACCTGCACTGCTAGTATAAACACTGCTTAGCAGTCTGGACATACTCCCTTGAAAAGGGACGATCAGCTTAGTGGCGCACCGAGCAAACACACTCAAACCAGCTAAAACACGTGCTCAGCAGCTAAACAAAGCTTAGCAGCAGTGGACCCCCCCCCCCCCGCTTAGCTGAGCAACGGGCACTGCTGAGCTCCAATCTGTTAAAAAATATTGTGACACACCCCCTTTTAATGTCAGCTACCTCTTCTGAGGACATCAACACAGTTCACGGGCTACACCATTTTTATCTGCAGACACAGTAGCCCATTTTTGCTATTCAACCTGGATACTTCACTGTTTCAGGACCTGCCTCCTTAGCAACCACAGAAGCCTACCATTGTGCATACTGCTTGCAGGGCCCTTTAATGCATTATTCTCACATATGTGTTGTTTTTAGATTTTACAGTTTTTAATATATTTTTTTTTTGTACCACAGCATGTCACTCTGTTGTGCAAGCGTGATATGGCTATTAAAAATATATTTTTTATTATTTTGCATTATGTTTTGGACATACAGGGCATAGTTTTGCACTTATCTGTCCCTAGTATGCAATCCCTGGCTTTCTAAAGGGACTTTTACAGCCCCTGTTCAAGTTTTGATTTTTTTGTACAGGGTAATTTTCCGTGTATGCTTCAGTCACCAACACAGGGTCCACACGATTATCTGCTTGCTGGATCACTCTAGCACCCTCATTTGCCTTCATTTGCATGAATTTCACTGATTTGTATTCCATGGACACTTCTGTGTCCGCACACGCTTGTGCATGCTCCTCTGCTCTATTTACTGGATTGCACAGCTGCCGGTTTCTGTGTTGGGGATGTGCCACTATGCGTACACAGAACATCACTCTGTGAAGGCTTTATTGAAGTCCCACCATGGTTCACCAGCATTGCATCAGAAACAAGAAAAAAAAAAAAACAAGTGTAAGTGTCTAATGCAAGGTATGGCAACATTCAGCAAACAAGCTCCCAATGATAGTTTGTTCTCTGTAAATGCTACCAAATTTATGCTAGCAGAAAAAAAGAGACTGTCTTATCAAATAATTCTACATATTACAGCTCATTTGGTGTCTCAAATGGATTATTCAATCAGTATCTGTCTATAGTCAGTGTTAGACACAAAATAGATTTCAAAAAGTTGAAAATATGTAGTTTAAAATGCCAGGAATACACTGAAAGTTATGTAGACTCCTTCAGTCAGGGCAGAATGTTTCTACACTTTACAAGCCTTTAGCATGAAAAAAAGATCAGTATTGAAGTTTTGTAAAACAAATCAACTTTTAACTTCCTTTTAAGTTTGCACACTACTTCAGGATGCTCTGGAGGGACCTAACACTGGGTAGGAAATCAAAATGGTGGCTCCCCTAGCTCTAGCTGGAAGAAGTTATACTGTCCAAAGGATTATGGGAAAGATAAAAAAGGGACCAACACTTTTATGTATGTTTTTGCTTATCTTGTAGAGCTCTCCATACATAGAGCATTGTATTCTCAAGAGAAACAATCAGTGGAGTTGTATTTAAAAGTAAGGTGAGCTTATTAAGGAAATTTTACAGAGATTAAGCTACCACTAGCAAAGTGTATTTTGTGTCACTGTTTCTGATGGTAAACAAAATATCAGCAGGCAGTACTATGTTAGTAATTATATTGTGGTAAACTATTCTACTAAGCTTGACTTTAAGTTAGGATACTGACTTTTACATAAGCATTTTTTTTTCTAGAGACTGTAACATGGACAGTAACACGTTTATTTTTTAATGACATTTCACCTAGTATAAGATGTTACTGTTAGAAATACTGGTGTTTATTTGCAGGATATGCTATTGTTAGCTAAGTAACGATTGGCTGAACATTATATTGGTTTAGTTATAGTGGGAGAGGCTGGAGCCCTCTAGTAGTTTGCACACTGCTGGATAGCTAGCTACATTAAACAGAGTACATTGGTGGCTTATGATTATGAGTTGAATATTTCCTATTCCTGGAAAAAAGTTATTTTTTTTCTTTTGAATGATTTTTAACAAGTGGCCTTTATAGTCTATGCCACACATAGAGTGCTAGAGTGGTACTCTGCTGATTGTAAATGCAATACTAGCATTTATTTCTGATTATGCCCCCCAACACTTTGTACCTGTGGTGGCTGCCCCCTTTGCTCCACCCTAGTTGCACAGAGGGATAAAGCCCTTCCTGTACCCCAGGTAATCTGTGTTCAGTTAGTGTAACTGATGTTAGAGGGGCCAGTGGGGGAGGGTGAAAATGAGTCGCTTATGACAGCGTATCCTTCTTGGAAGACAGAGGCAGTCAGGCTTGCTGCAATATGGTCTTGTTTACACTTGTTATATTCCATCACCTCAGTCTGCTTAATGTTTACATTTTACATCTGCATGTTTATATTTCTTCCACATGTTTTCATATCCCAGTTTGGTATTTACCACTGTTTATTCTTAAATGGGATGTGCATCATTTCCATCTCTATATTTAACCTGACTATAATATTAAACTTCTCTTCCCCTTGTATGTCCTTCCTTGAATCTAATTTTAGTATGATAATCCTGATATCGTATTTTACATTTTCAGTGAGTCTCACATATTAATATTCGGTACTTACGTATTATCGCAACCAGATTTTCGAACTCACGTAATTTGTAATGTTTCTGAGAAAACTGGTTTATTAAACTGGAAAGGGGAGTGTAAGTAAGTAAGTAATAATGTGCCACACACGATATGAGGCAGGGAGAGGAATAACTGTAAATATTTCGACTCCTACCTGCTATGTCTCACTTTTGCGGCGAACTCCACACTGCTACACCGCATCACAAATACTTCCTTGCTGATTACAAGCGCAGCAAAGGCAAGTTATTGGGGAATAGACCATCGGAATGTTCATGGCCAGTAGTCATCAAAACCCAAGCTGATTGCTGCTGCAAGTAGTGAGTAAGGGGACATTGATTGCTCAGGAACTGCTGCCTTTCTCCCCTGAGGGACTCCTGGGACAAGGGAGTTAAACATTATGCCACTTCACACACAGTTCGGCAAATCTGAAGATGTTTACTCACAGCACGCAGTTCCACCAACTACCAAGAGTTGCTAGAAATGCTCAGTGATTCACCCACATATCTACCAATATCCTGCCTGAACATGCCCCCAGCACAAAACCGAACCAAACTACTAATGACAACTTCTTCCATGAAAAACAGCCCCAGAATAAGCTGTACACATAATCCACCTCCCTTTAGAAAAGCATCACTTACTGCAAGTTTCTCATCGAAAAGGTTATATTCAAGCATGAGTCAGAAATAAATAGTTTACCAAAAGCATGATTCTTGTGTCTGTCTTCAAATTGTTAGGACTCATTCCTCACAGTGAAAACATTCCTTTCTTCAATAAGAGAGCAGCCTTGACAATTCACGCCGCGAGTGTGTAATGCATGCAAAACAGGAAGTGGAATTTTTCAGTTATTTTTCATCCTGAAGGTAATTCAAACTTATTTTTTAGCAGTAACGACTTACAATAACACCTTACAGTGTTTCTTGCACTCATTTCGATTCCAGTATACGAATTTTGCAACCATGAAAATCTGGTTGCGATAATACGTAAGTACCTAATATTCTTGCTTATTTTACAATAGCAGGTATCGTTTTAAAGTTTTGTGTCCTCAATGTGTGTGGATAGCTTTAGATCTCTGTAAATAATTAGCATAGTTAGATTATTCCTATTAATCGCAGCTTTGCATTCTGTTATAGATGTATTAATTCTGTTTTGGACATTATGACATAGGAGCTTTACATTATAGTATTGCTATAGTGGGTCTGAGCTTATTTTTTATTTATCCATTAGGTAACTTCAAGTGTTCTAATTGCTAGGGCTTTATTAGTTTTTCCTTCCAAAGAGAAAGCAGTTTAACAAGTTTCTTGGACCTTATGCAAGTTTTAATCTTAGAATCTTAGAGGTATTCAAGCGTCTCTTAACAGTAAACTCTTTTTACACTTATTCTATAATGCTGATGCTAATATTGCCATTGGCTCAGGATTTGTCCTGTCAGCTGTGTATCTTAAACTTTATCTCACACTTTACAAGTAAAGATAATGCAATGCTACCTGTTACACTACCTACAATAATACAGTTCTGTATACAGGCTGAACAGACTAAGCTGTGGAAGATTTCTTCATTAAGATTTCCTTCATATATAACCAGGAGCACATTATATTTTTGATATGAGTAATATTTAATTTTGTTTCTTTCTGACAGTTCTGTAAAGCCTGGACTAATAAATGTTCTTAATTATTTTCATTTAATTGTTTCATTTTAGAGTAATTTTGCTCTGTGCAATATGTATAATATACATATTGCACAGAGCAAAATTTTTTAATGTTAACAAAGTTATGACTGAAAATGGACCTTAGTGGTCCAGTTTACCACTAAAGAAACAAGCAGACAACAGAGAGACAAATACTTTTCCATTCAGCAAAATTCCAGCTCCTATCAACCACCTTGCACATGTGCATTGGCTTCACTACAGCCTTCTTTATCTCTATATCAGCTAATGATTGTACTTACTACTCACATATTTCTCTCCTCCTCTCTGCTTACAACTCGTATCTCCCACACTCCCTCTCTCATACTTATCCTTCACATAAATTGTGTAAATTGACATTTTAAACCTCACTGTCTATGCAGATTTGTCAAGTGTAAATATATAATAATGGTATAATTTACTGGTTGTAGAGTTTCTCTACTATAGCTGGCTTTCAGTTATAGTCAGTGCATGTTCTAACTTGAATCTTTATATTTTTCTGTTTGTATAAAACTGTTTTTTTTTTTTTTGAAACTGGAGCTTATCTCCCCAGGCCTCCACCGAAAGGAAGATACCACAGCCCAGTCTACCCAGTCAACCAAAACAATACATAAATAAATAAATACGTAAATAAATAAATATATACTATAAATAAATGCAGAAATTCATACCTGTAGAAAGAAATTGCTTCTAAATTTAAAAATCAGGCTACGATCTTCATAAAATTTGATATAACTAAGAAGGAGTAGGCACATAGTGGATCACATTCAGTAAGCTTTGTCACATTGTACTAAGCCAATTTGTGTGATGAGCAGCCAAGCACAGGGTTTGTCTAATTCAGAAAAACAAGCTCTCTTCCTTATTGTTGGGCTGGTCCCATTATGGTATTGAATATAAAGCCGTCATGTTTGTTGACAACTTTTTGACCCTTACATACTGTGGTGGTGGTGCTGCGGTAGCGTTGTCGCCTCATAGCAAGACGTTGTCCCATTCGATTCTCAGCTAGAGCGTCTTCTGTGTGGAGGCATACATGAATGGGGCATGCCTTTGTTGAAGGTTGTGCATCAGGGCTGGTAACCCGGTACGTAAAAATCCACTATCAATCATTAGCGGACCGGAGTTCCGCTGTGGCGACCCCTAACCCTAAAAGCCGAAAGACACAAACAAACTAGTGACCCACTTCACAAGCTTCGATCTACATGTAATTCATTGGAATGGATTTGGGTAGATATCAGGACTGTGAGTTACTGTGACTAAGACGGAATTATTTCCAGTGAATCGTGCCACTGAGGCTTTATCTCTTATGGGCACACCCCTCTTCTTCAAATGGGCTAAGTCTCACCCTCATGATTTGGGCCTTAAACTCCACCAGGAGATCTCATAAACTTTGAAACTCAATTCCCAGGAAGTGTGGGATAAGATATATATTTGGTTTCTTTTGTAGAAATTATCTCTCTCTCTCTCTCCCTAATGGGATCTATTTCCATGATCAATATGTTTATATCCCCCTTGTTATGTTACATTTCTAGGTACATCTCGTCCTCACACTCCCACTCCTTACTCAGGAGGACTGACATATTTTTAAATGTGTACATCTGGGACAGGAGAAGGAAGAGAATGAGATGGGCAGTGTGGTTAATGTCATCTTTCTGTACAGGTTTGAGTATTCCCGATTGGGGGAACTATGCCTGAACTTTCCAGCTTGCTCATTTCTTCTCTATTCACCATGATGAGCAACCTTTGAAAGAAAAATAATGCATTTGGTATCTTCATAGAGTCTTAGTTTGTGCCCAAGTCAATTTCTAAAGGATGTAACTGTTGGTATACCTTGTATTACACCCACTTAGCTCTTAAAGCAGTCTCTAAGAATATTGGTTGGTTGGGCTTATGGGACTCAGCTATCCCTTTATGTGGCAACCCACATTTTTGTGATAGGGCTCTTGTCGATCATAAACATCTGAGTAAGTTAGATATTGAGTGGCCTTGCAATCTCATAACTAAGATAGGTGTTACACAAGCATTTCACAGTTTTAAATGCCTATGCTGCCTCTGGAATCTCCTGCAGCCTTCATTTTGGATATGATTAGTAGAACCCCTATTGTGGATTATGTGCATATTGATCTTTCACCTTTCTGTGCAGGAAATGCTAAGACATCCTTTAAGGTAGGTGGGAAAAGCACCACAAGACCAGCTAGCTTCTATAAAATCCTCATCTCCCCATATAAATCTATGACAATTTCCTAATTGAAATCCTACTTTTGTGATATTGGTATTGGCTGATTCCAGGTTTCAGAGGCTGGTTCCATATTTGTTTGAAAAGATGGCCTTTTTGTTACATGAAGGTTATTGGGTTAGAAATAAAAATAGAAATAGTGACTCTGCAGGAAGCAACAAGTGTTAGGGTGTAGATGCCCTCAACTCAGTATGTATTATACAATGTGGGATTGCTCTATAACTTTTAAACTTTGGGAAACTATGCTAACTAACATGGCTCCATAAAATGTTAGGGCTTGCTATTCCATATATTGTATCAGCCCTTTGGGTGGGTGACATACTGGACTCTGAAGGGCAGACCCTCACACATAAGAAATGGATATTGTAAGTTTCAGCAGTAGTGGGGGCATACATCACTTCATAATGGGGAGCTCCCACCCATCTCTCAGTGGAGAAACTTAGAACTTGGACTATACAAAGAGGGCAGAGATTTTGCAATATTCACAATAAAGAGTTGCCAGATGACAGTAGGTAATCTAATATACAGATATTGGAAAATAATAGCAACATGTGGACTGTCTTTATACCAGATCTAAAGCCAAGCTAGTTGTGTGGCTTCTACTAACAACATTTCTTATGTTTCTGTATAATGATAAGTGCTTATTCTTATAGGTTCATAGGTTCATAGGTTCATAGGTTCATACTAGGCTATCTGCCCTAGGGCATTTATAAGCCTAGCCAGAGTGTGTTTGGCTTTCACCACCCATTTTAAATTAATTTTGCTATGCCCTAAAAGCAATGCCAAGGGTCGAACCTGGGATACTGTGCACCATAGTCAAAGTACTGAACCACTAAGCCATGACAGTTGTTACACTTGTGTACCCCAAGAAATCTACTTCTGTGTTGAAGAGAAATGCAATATGATCTTAAAATATAGTTGAATAGGACCTCTCTACTGACTTTTCAGATTTTTTTTAGTTCTTCTTTCATCTACATAGCTATTAATTACTGCTTTTACAATCAAAATTAGAAGGATTCAGTTTCTGGTTGTGATATGGTCGTTTATTGTGCAATTTTATTGCATATTCCTATGATTATTTATTTACTGTTCCTATTTGTGACGAGCTAATAAAGCTGAAAAAAAAGAAAGAAAACCAAGCTACATGATGTGGCTGTTGATTCTGCTATATAACTAGGTGCCATGTATGATAACCAAACAAAACAAATTGGTAGAGTCATTCAAAAATGTTTAAAGGCTGCACAACGGCACAGCACCTGCTGTATATCTCAACTCAGCCAAATGGCCATGTAGAAATGGAGTAGATTGCAGAATTATGTTAAGAACAGCTGAAGCCATAGTAAATGTGTCTCTACAGAAGGCACTCTTTGCTGTTCCTCTTCCTGACAGTGTACATTGTTGCCTCTGGAGGTACAGAGTCATCTGATCATACTTAATATTTCTTTGCCTCCACAACACTGATACTATGGACCTGTAGTGTGTTAATAAAAACAACATCCAACTAATCATGGAATGTGTTGGCCTGATCTGCAACCCTGTGGGAGTTATAGTTTCAAACTTAATACCATGAAGCAGATAGTCTTTTAAATCATTACAATTACAGTCTCCTGAACCCCATATTCATTTTTTAGTATCTCTGTATGCTCATTCAATCTAGGTTCAAACATGCTTAGTGAGCATGATTTTTAATTTTTTTCTGGGATTTAATTCTATAACTTAGGTACCCTCTTTATGGTTCTATTATGACTCATTACATAGGAAGATCCCCTATCCCTGATTCCTGGCTATTTAAGATCAGTCCAAATTCTTTCCACCAGTCATTACAAGTTTTAGACTTTAAAACCTAAAGTCCTAGGTATTTAAGTCTATCGGAATATACCAGATGCCTTTTTTTTTATTCTTTTCATAAAACATATTTGAATGCTTTCTATATTTCCAATATCTAACTTTGTCAGTTGGCAGGAAATCAGATTATAATCTGTTAATAGTTTAGCAATAGATATAAATAAGGTTTCAATTTCAGTAGGACCCCTGGTTTCTACAGTGCTCGATATTAGTCAGATATAAATAAGGCTTGAGTTTCAGTAGGACCTCTGGTTTCTACACTGCTTGATATTTGTCAGATAAGAATAAGATTTGAATTTCAATAGGACCCCTGGTTTCTACAGCGCTCAATATTAGGCAGATATAAATAAGGTTTGAATTTCAGTAGGACCCCTGGTTTCCACAGTGCTCAATATTAGGCCGATATAAATAAGGTTTGAATTTCAGTAGAACCCCTGGTTTCTACAGGGCTCAATATTAGTCAAATATAAATAAGGTTTGTGTTTCAGTAGGACCCCTGGTTTCCACAGTGCTCAATGTTAGACATAAATAAGGTTTGAATTTCAGTAGGACCACTGGTTTCTACAGGGCTCAATATTAGTCAGATATAAATAAGGTCTGCATGTCAGTAGGACCCCTGATTTCTATGGTGCTCAATGTTAGTCAGATATAAATACGGTATGAATTTCAGTAGGACCCCTGGTTTCTGCAGTGCTCGATATTAGACAGACATAAATAAGGTTTGAATTTCAGTAAGACCCCTGTTTTTATAGTACTTGATATTAGTCCTATATGTCTTAAAACCCTTGATTTTATGTCTTGTGTATGATACTTAAATGTTAAGCCACTTCCTGCTAAGATACCCAGATATTTCACACAACTACGTCAAGTCTGTTATTTCTAGTCATTATGCTTAGTTTATGTTCACCAGTCATGACTAGAACTGAATTGTAATTCCACCCTAGTAGACCATTCATTTAAGCTTATACAATACATATCCTTAAGATTATTAATGCTCTGCCCTATCTTACAGCCTTCAGAATATTTGTATAACCAAAATTAGTAGAAGATGGGACTTCAGAGAACACTATGTTAGAAAGTATAGGTGCTAATATTAAAGCTTGACTTACCCCTTAGGTACTGTCCTACAGCTTGATCTAATTCCTTGTAGATTAATACTTTGCTGATGATTTTATAACCAGGTTGCTATCCACCTTATTATGCTTGAATTTACCCCCAGACTCTGAAGAGACCTAATAATTTGATCATGGTGTAATAAGTCAAAGGCTTTGATTCCATCAAGATATATAACTGTACAACACTGACCCTGATCCTTCAAGAGTGAAACCTTATTATAAAATGTAACTTGACATGCTAAAGTCAATCTGCCTTTTATTGATTACAATCTAAAGTTGGTTCATAAATATCTCCATTATTAAATGCTGTAATATATATCATTCAAAGCATTTTTCTATAATTGAAGAAATATTTGTGGAGTAATAATTCTATATCAACTTATCTCCTCCCTTAAAGATAGGTGCAATATAACATTTCTTGCAATCTTCAGATACAAGTCACATGTTATCATAGTATTAAATTTACACACTACTATAGTGACTATAGTCTCAGATTTTAAATGTATAAAGTGCCCTGGCAAATTATAAGGCCCATACAACTGTTTTTCTTGACTTTTCTCAATGAGAATAGTGCCTCCTTTTTAGTTCTTCTGAGACTCAAGTGTAATTTATTAATATTTATTGAATACATTTTTGGAAGTTTATTTCAAATAGATGCCCTTGTAAAAATCATTGACTATTTCAGCCATTTTACTTTTTTGGGGCTCTATCTTCAAGTTATTATTAATAAAACATATAACATACATTTCTAGTTGCATTAACATATGTATAAAATTGTTTTTTTATTGTCAGTTGTCCTTATCAATGAGTTCTTATAGTTCCTTCTCCTATTTATAAGAACTTTTCTCAATTTTCTAGTGACACTATTAAACACATCTTACTATATTTAGATCTATTGTGGTATATTATAAGTATAAACATTTTTTTCCTTAATAGCTTTGTTAAAATACTATTTCTACAAGTTTTTTAAATTTATTCTACCAAAATGTATGATCCTTTTTTCTACACCTGCAAGATGTAAATTACAAATATTTTTAATGGTGATCAAACCACAGTCTTCTGACATGACCAAATATACTCTGACTCTGTTATATTTACTAAGATAATCCAATACATTTGATATTTGCAATAATTTAAAATTTTAATGTGTACATTCTCCCCAAGGCTCTGTCTTAGAACTAATTATGTCAAAAGTCATACTGTCATGATCAGATGTTCCTAGTGGTGGTACCACTTTCATACTATTAAGCACACCCTCCCTATTTTCCAACACACAATTCAAAATATTTAAGCAATATGTTGGGAATTCAATATTTTGTGCAAAATTATCTTTACTTAATATAACGCATATGTATGCTTTGATAAACCTATTTGCAAATTGCTTATATCAATAATTGGGTAATTCAAATTACACAATATTAATGTTGATAAGCCTCTAACATTTGCAAAAAATATTGATGTTCCATCTATCTTGAGTGCACCATTTTTCTCAAATTTAACTATTTCATATTTGGTGAACTCAGGAAATAAATATTGTTTATCTGAAGATTTAGTAATTGATATTATCTGAGAATTATACTTACTTATACATATTTCTAGCTCTTCTTTTTTACCATTTAAGCTCCTTGCATTACAATAGAACACTTTACAGGTCTATAAGATCTTTTTCTCCTCTAAAGCAAATTTTGTCTCCCTGTACTGACCTAAAAAAATAGAGTTTTTGTTAATATTTTAGCTTGTTACTAACACTTATTTGATCTCTTGCATACATTTCATGATCCAAAACTGTGACTTCTCACATTGTCAAAACCTTAACGCATTTTAAATACCTTGCTTTCTTAGCCAAGTCATACAAAATATTTACCTTTGCAAACATATACTCAGACAATGCAAGACAAGGAGGTATTTCACAAAACTCAATTTTACATACCTTTTTTTAGAGTAGACCTGATTCTTTAACACACCTTTCATATGTTCTGGTAATAGGTAAGAAACATCACTTGCCCTGCAATGATTATCAACTCTGAGTACTAGTTCTTATCACAAAGTAGCCTAGTACACATCTTGAGAATTTCCACCAGTTTTCTATGTTTTAAAAATGATACTGTTAGGCACACTTTTTCAAAGCTGTTAAAAGGTTTTGCTTACTGTGTCAAGTGACAATTCCCCCTAAAGGACCACTTTATCACCTTCCAATTCTTCTACACTATTAGCCACAGACTTAGGGTTGTTTCTAGTAAAGACTGCTTTAGTTGTTATGCTTTCTTTTGTTAGGTCCTTATCAAAAGCCAGGTCAGTTTCTTCTTCCTTGTGGTTTTTCTAAGATTTTACTTTAGGGTTGTTGACCCCTTATATTATATTTTTCACCCTCAAGTGTTATGTTTTCATTAATATTACATGTGTTTATAATTTTTTTCAATAGCATTCATATTTATAATTATTTTTTTAATAGCATTTATATTTTTTTCCATTCAACAAGCATATTTATGCCCTTTATGTTTGTATGTTTATTTCATTCTAGGTTATTAGTATCCTTGTAGTACCCTATCTCTAAACGATTATCATCTAAGAGTACTTTCTGTCTATTAGCACAGATTTCTAGGTCTTTTCCTTTGTAGGGTTTAGAATAACATCCTCAAGGAAAACATGCTCATGAACTGAGTTATCATCAGATAAACAGTTTATTGTACTCACTGATTTTGGGGGTGAAATGTCCTTATAGGCAGTCTTGATCTTATTAATCTCTTCCAAGTACCTATTTGTAAACCAGTCCTTCATATTTTCCTGGTTATTAAATAAGAAATACTTGTAGGTATGGCACTTAGTTTAACTGTGTGTGTATGTGTGTGTGTGTGTGTGTGTGTGTGTGTGTGTGTGTGTGTGTGTGTGTGTGTGTGTGTGTGTGTGTGTGTGTGTATGTCCTATTTTATTTTTATTTTGATCATTAATTGATATCCTCTGTTATTTAAATTATCATGTCCAGATGTTTTTCTCTTAAGTACAAGTCTACTTGCTGGATAAGTTGTCATAGGGTTGTTGTTAAGTTACCCATTGACACCCCAAAATAAACTCTCCCAAGTAAACTCTTTTGTACTAAAACGGGGCTCAAACTAAATGCCAAAATGTATAGCATGACCACTTTTGGTAGACAACTCCTCCCTTTCTCATCCAGTCTGTACAACACATCGCAATGTCACAGTGGTTGTCAGCAAATCATTTTATTTAGTACAGCCAATTGCCAAGAGAATATCACCAAGATTCACAGAGGCACTCACTCCCTTATACTCACAATTGATCAAGCCAGTTATTGAGTACAACACTCCTTTGGGATGAATCTCACTAAACACATCAAACAATCCTATGAAGTGCTGGTAATAAATACTGTGAGTATTAAATATTGAATATCAGATAAAACCCATTAAAACACTAATAAATAGCATGCTGAAACTAATTTTGAATAGTTCAATTGAGGAAAAGAATAAAATAAATTAAAATAAAAATCTATTAAAGTGAACACAAATATTTTTTCTAAAAATCTTTATTTTTACTGTTCTAGAACCTATGAACCTATTATATGTATATGTATATATATATATATATATATATATATATATATATATATATATATATGTGTGTGTGTGTGTGTATGTATATATATATATATATATATATATATATATATATATATATATATATATATATATATATATATAGAGGTATGTATATGTTATAGGATGGTGCAGTGGTGTAGTCTTAGCATTGTTGCCTTACAGCCTTCTGTGCGGAGTCTGCATGCTCTCCCTGTATTCGTGTGGGTTTCCTCTGTGTGCTCCGGTTTCCTTCCATGTTATAAAGACATGCATCTGGAGTGTTTCTCCCTGGGCATCCATTGAAAATTGGCTTTGTTCAAAGTCGGACTTTCCCAGTTAACAAATGTTAAATAAAAATAAATAAATACATCAAAGGGTCAAACAATTCCTATGGAAATGTTATCATTTATTCCTGGGAATTGTACAGCATTAAGCAAAATCTACCAAAATAATTCTTTATATTCCAGAAGAAAAGATTCCCAGTTTCCACCCATTGTGCATTTTATGTCCTTTTCCAGAATAAAAAAATAGAGAAACTTCTTAAAATGATTCCATTCCTTTGTATATTTGCTAAGTGCATTCGTAGGATCACTCAGTTGACTGTAAGGATGTAAATATTGCTAATTATGTTTGTACCTAGTTAAAAAAAAAAATGTTGTTTTGCACTGTTCTTACTTTGTATACTTGCAATTCACATCTTCCTGACTATTTGTACATTTCTATTGTATTTTATCTCACGCATTTGTAACCTTGATTGTACTGCCTTTGGAGCTTTTCTCCCCGGGCCTCCACTGAAAATGGGTACTTCATGGCCCAGTGGACTTCCCCGGTAATCAGATTGAAAATAAATAAATAAATAAATCACCTTTCCTAATAGCATTGCAATGTTGGTATATTCTAGTCTTAAGTGGCTTCTCCATTATTCCCACATACACAGCTGTACAAGATAGGCAGGTAGCTACTTACACTGCTCCTTTTGTGGTGCAATTATGTCTACCAATAGTAGTAATGGTTTTAGGATAATATCTATGGTATTTATTATGAGCATTTAATACGGTTATTTGCTAGTGAGATGAATTGTATTATAAGTTTTAGAGTCAGTGTGGTTTCACATGCTTTACATCACTAAATTAAGTTATTTAAATAAGAAGGATGTGAAGTATTTTTATTCCAATAAAGTTCTCTTTTTTAAGGTAAGAAACAAAACATTTTAGTTAAGTGTTTGGATGTGGTCTGGAGTCAACTTGTTTGCTATTTTTGTGTAGACTGTTAGCACACTGAAATTAGTTTTGATTATTCATTTCAATTAAATAAAATAAGTACATGTTTCTTTGTGTATGTGTGTGTGTGTGTGTGTGTGTGTGTGTGTGTGTGTGTGTGTGTGTGTGTGTGTGTGTGTGTGTTCATGTGCATGTGCAAGTGCATATATATATATATATATATATATATATATATATATATATATATTTATGGATTCACTTCAGAAGCTCGAAATACTGAAATCTCGAATTTCAGTATCTCAAGCCCAAGAAGTAGAATCCACAAAACAACGAAATTCAAAACCTCGAATACCGGAAGTTTTGAATTTCGTGGTTTTAAAATAAGATCCCCCATCACCCCCCTGCTATCAGATACACCAGAATTTTAAGAACTGGGCTCACCAAGGGTTTCCTAGAGTCAAATAACTCAGATACATCACAGACTGTACCACTGGCTATGTCGCATTGTGTTTAATAGTTGCCAGTGAGGTTACTTACCTTATAAGCTGTCATAACAGAAAAAAATGATGCATGGAGAAATCTACCTTCAAACTCAATGACTTAATAAACAAATAACACTAAAGAATATCCAGAGTAAGGAATTTTAATGGGAGAGCTAAGAAAATCATCTAGAATATGTTCATTGATAAAGAGTTTATTTATTTATTTTATTTGCAGTTTGTTAACCGGGAAAGTCCACTGGGCCTAGAGGAGCCCTTTTTCAGTGGAGGCCCAGGGAGAAAAGCTCCATATACACACTTTATTAATAAAATACAGAGAATTAATACAGGATTCAATTAAAATTATAACAAATGTATTTTAACAGGAATTAAAAGATATATGTACATACATTATGAACAAAGAAAGAGACGTAGTACAGGAGTTGTATAGAGTAAATACATAAACAAAATTGTCAGAGATAAAAGCAAAGTTTGCAGAGTTTAGATTTCATTTAAGCATTTGATGTGGTAGTTACAGTAGCAATGGACTGATTTAGTATACAGTAGTAGTAGATTAGAACAAGATGAAATGATAAGCATACTCTTAGGTATGGAAAGATAATGCTAGTGTAGGGTAGGGTATAGCGAGAGTAAATAGTAGTGTGAGAGATGAGGAAGGAGGACGCATGAGAAGTATTAGGAGGAAGCAGTTGTAAGGGGGAGAATAGATATGAAAAGCACAGCTAGAGTAGCTAGTATTTGTGGATAGAGGAGAATTAAGTGAAGAGGGAGAAAAGGAGGAAGTTAGGAGGGATGCATGCCTGGTGGGCAATTCTGAGAAATCCTAGATAGAAATTTAATAAAATTTGAGTAAAACAACAATGAGACAAGTCATAACGAGAAGTACAGCAACACAGACTGATTTATTCATTCTCTATGGTCATAGTAACAGATTAATATGCTAATAAACAGTCTGTGGAGAAAACCAAGATATACAGGAAAGGAAATAATATTACCCCACTCTTACAAGAACTACCACATGAGGGCTTTTTTTTGTTTGTTTTGTTTTTAATGTAGTCAGTAAGAAATAGCTCAACACCACAATTTTAGCAATAGCTACTACCTGCAATTCAGTTTCTAATTTGCAGAATTAATGGATATCCACCTTTTAACAGTAAAGGTGAAGACAACCTAAATGCATAAGAATCTAAAACCATTGACATAATTGGCTAACTACTGCGCAAAGGTTTTGTGAGGAGAACAGATAGGTTTTGCTAGAACAACATCACACAACAGACCCAGAAATGTCTGTTTATAATTTAAAAAATTCTGACTGTTGAGCCTAGCTTGCAAAATTTTCTTGACAATGGAGCTAATGACAACTAAGAATTTTTCTTATGGGTATAAGAATTCTTAGTTGAAATTCAATCCATCAACAGGCCTTCTTGGTCCATTGCTGGTTAGTAAAGGCTTGAGGCTGCAGATCCAAAATCTATAAAAGTCAACTGACCTGTTTCCACATGAAGAGAATGTTGGATGTCACAAAGGAGGGAAGGAATTTAATATTTTTTATCTTCCCTGTTTGATGAGGTACAGTTTATTAAACTGGCAGGCAATTTCAGAGGCTTGCATATATGATCTAGAATTATACTAAGGAACTGAGTTTGACAAAAAAATATAATACTGTTCAGAGAAGAGTCATATTCCAGTCTATAATGGATACACAGGATCAGTAAGCTTTTTTATCTCAGGCAATATTACATCCTACAAAGACTGCTAAGGCCCAGTTCCTTAAATAGATGCCCATGTTACCATTTTTCATTCTTTCAGAAATCTTATTATCCATATATTTTGACACCATGACCTTTTTGTTTTATTAAGTTCCTGTTTTAGAGTTTGAATTAAGTCACCTCCTATTCCCCCCATTTGTTTTGCTTACTGTAATCATCTGTGGTGATACATACTGCTAAGTCATTTATACCAACTGCACAGTAATACAATCCAGTTTCCATCTGCTCTTCCAAATGAAAATACTGCATGTCATTCCAGCACTAAGATATTTTAATTCTAAGTTATTGCATTGCTTTACTCTGTAGTCTTCATTGCCTGGCCATTTTTTCTGCCATCATATTAGGTATAATAAACAAATTATTTTTCTATTAGCTCACATTTTGTATGTTATACATTTATAAATGTAGAGATCATGGCATGCCATGGAGATGTTGCAGTATACTAATGTGGTTCTTATACTTCTTATCGTGGAACTACACATTACTTGTAATACTATTTTCCTTTGTTGTTGCAGTTTTGCTTATTTCAAGGCTTTAGTATGTGACTGCTTTTGTGAGTTAGTTTCTACTACAATAATTTTGATTATTATATACAGAACTCTAAAATTAAAGTAACAAGTCAGTGTCAATGGCTCAATAGGTAGGATACTTACCTCTAGTGTTAGAAGAGAAAAAGGCATGGGTTCTGTTAATTTTTAAATCACTGACACTGCAATGCAGCATTAGTGCATGTTGTTCTCTTGGGCATGCCATCATTTTGGTAAGACATTTAATCCAAGGCCCTATCTGCCTGAGTTAGTGGTAGCTCAAGTGGATGTAAAAGATCTCATGACACCTATCAGAAAGAGTAGAGGTCTTTATTTATATACAAAAAATAACACTTATTTACAAAATATTTCCATATCTACAAATATATAAATATACAAATCTGTTTACACATATTCATAATTTCCTTTACAATCATACTACATTTTCATCCATATTTGGCTCCCACTCCTTTATCTGTAATCATTATCTGATTTTACTTAATATTGTTGCTAAAATCTATTTACCATTAAACATTATTGAATTTATTCTTTCATTCAATATAACCAATATAACATCAAATAATTTTGATCTGTTTTTTAAACATATTCTTTACTTTATTCTTATAATAAACATATTTAATCATAAACATGTTTATTTTATCGACTTCTTTTATATCTTTAAGAAAAAATCTTCTTTATATAGTTTCCCCATAAATTTTTACTCTTTTACATTTCAAAAACACGTTTCATAGTTTTTTCTTCTTGACAATGTAAACATGTTCTATACTTTTGTTTTTATATTGCATATTTCCTTTTACTGGCAATTTATCTATTACCAGTCTCCATAAAAAATCTTGACATTCTACTTTCTAGTCATACCATTTGCTTCTTACAGATTTAGATTTTCCCTTGGTTTTACATAGTAATTTTTATCATTACATTCTTATAGCATACTTTTCTTTTTCTATATTTTTTTTAACATTTTATTTCATTTATACACTACCTCTTTTCCTCTTTTTTGCAATCAACAATTTTTATCATATTTGTGCAGTTTTACTATTAATCTCTCATCTTTTTCATTTATCCATTTTAACAGTTTGTATAAATTTAATGAAGCACATATTCTACTGGGTTAATTAACCCTAGCTCTCCTTTTTCTTTGTTTACATACAAAACTCCTGTTTTACTGGGTTTGATCTAGAACTCCATATAAATATAAAATTATCTGCAATAATTCCTTTTCAAAATTTAAAACTTTATTGTGTGACTGCTTTTGTGAGTTAGCTGCTCAACAGCATAAATACACTTGCTAAGTATTCTATTTTTTCCCGTGGTGGTGCTGCGGTAGCATTGTTGCCTCATAGCAAGACGTTGTCCCGTTCGATTCTCAGCTAGAGCATCTTCTGTGTGGAGGCATAAGTGAATGGGGCGTGCCTTCGTTGAAGGTTGTGCATCAGGGCTGGTAACGTGGTACATAAAAATCCACTACCAATCATTAGCGGACCGGTGTTCCGCTGTGGCGACCCCTAACTGGGAAAAGCCGAAAGACACAAAGTATTGAGTTTATCAAATAAACCTTTTTTTCTGAATGATAATTTATATGTCCTCCAGAAAAGACAGGTTTGTATTATTTCTTCTGTTTTTTTTTTCCATTGAATTCTATTTACATCTTTATTCCCAAATTTTACACCTAACATATACATTTAATTTGTAGTAAAATATATACCCTCTAGCTTTACATCACCTAAACATTTACTTTTATCTTTATTCAAAGCCAATCCTATCACCTCTAGACACTCATTTGTGCAAATTATTACTTCTTTCATACAGTTTTTGTTTTTTTGCAATTATTATAATGTCATTTGCATAGGCTAACAGAACTGGAATGCTTAACACATCAGGTGTTATATATATCACCTCCATTTTGTAATTTATTTTACATACACTCACATTCACAACTACTGCAAAAAGTATACAACTCATTGGATATCTTTGTCTTATATCACTCTTTATATGTACCTCTTGACTTAACCAGCCATTTACAAGTACTTTTACTTTATTATTACTGTACACTGATGTACATAATTTCTTAACTTTTTACTTATATTATATTCTTTCATTATTACCCATAAAATATCATTCCCAAGTGTTTCAAATGTCATATTAAGGTCTCATGTCATGATTTTAGCTTCATTTTTTCTCTTCAAAATATTATCCACAATTTCTTTAACTATCATTAATAATTCTTGACAATCCTTCCCCTTTATACTATATATGCTATCTTCCATAATATTTTTAATTTTAGCTTCAAATCTATGTTGTATTATTTTATAAACATCTTAAAAATATTATTATTCAGTACTTTCAGTCTCCATTTTTAATCATCTTCTATTTTCCTTCTTCCATATGAATTTATGTATTTCATTACATAATTATTTATACATAAAACCTTCATTTCACCATTGATTCAAAACCTTTAAAAATATTTATTTTGCCAATCCCTTAAAATTCTAAACATTTAATACCCTATTCCATCTGCTCCTGCAGCTGAATCTATATTTATTTGTCCTAATATTTTATGTAGCTCATTTAAAGAAATCTCCTTTTTTGACTCTTTATTCTCTTTTTCTGTTAACCTTTTTACTTTCCATGTTTTATTCACTACCTTCTTTTTTAAAACATTTCTTGAATATATTGTATGGCATTATTCAAAATCTTTTCCTGAGTTATTTCAATTTCTCTTTTTACTTTTTTCTGTCACTACACTACAATCTTCCTTATTTACTAATCTGCTTAAATAACTTGATACTACTTTTCTTTTTTCTTGTAAAAATATCTTTGCTTTTATAACAATTTTTGTATTTTGTCTTGATTTCTTACATATAATTCTTTTTAGTTTCTATCATTATGTTCTAAATCTTCCAAAGCATCATATGTTCTATTATATTTTTCTTCTTCTACTTTCCTCACATCATATTGCCACTGTAAAAAATATTTTATTTTTTCCTTAAATATCATCCACCATTCACACCAGTTTTTATAAAATGTCCTCATAGTAATATGATCTTTCCATAACTGTATTACTAATCTCTTTCCTTCTTTATCCCATTCCTTCTCATTTATCCTTTTTATTCCTTTTCCTACTTTTATATATTCATTGTTTTCATTTATATCTAGCCATATTGCAAGATGATCAGAAACTCCTGTTTCAAATACCTCCCCTTCTCCTATAATTGAACCTTCTGATACTATAAAATAATCTATTTCAGTTGTATGTATACCTTTTTTGTAAGCCCATGAATTTTTGTCCGAAAATTTTAACTTACCATATCTTATAACTCCTAACATTTTTCTTATATCATTTCCATTCTATTTATGCTTGCCTCTTAAATCACAAAGTCTCCTGCAATTATAATATTTACATTTATCAGCACATAGTCTAAATTCTGATGAAATAAGCTTTCCCTTTATTTGAACTTAGTATAAGCTTATGTTATAAGTCTCTATGCTTTTTCTTTTCATTTTAAATCTATGATTAACCTTCCCATTTTTGCTAAAGTTACATATATTTCTACAGAATATGGCTATTCCAGAACAGTTCTCATTTCCCAAATTCCAGATAATGTTTCCTCCCCATAGATTCTGTGTTTGCAAGCTTTCTCCATTTGTTAAAAATCTTGTATTGTCTAATTTAATTATATCTGGATCGCATGTATTATACCACCCCCAAATCTCTGTTCTTCTTATTATATTCTTACTGCTATTCATATTTTCTGAAAACACTCTAAAATTTTCATTTTTCCCTTTCCTTAGATTCATGATTTCATAAGTTCATAGCTAATTACTAGGCTAGCTTTCCTAATAGGCCATCCTAAGCCTAGCCAGTTTCCCCTCCCAAAGGGGAGAATTTGTGTCTGCAAGTC